>NC_092860.1:130637598-130761983 GCF_032062135.1 Pyxicephalus adspersus | reverse complement strand
CGCCGCCTTCATGGGCGGGCACAAGTGCCGCACGCTGGATCTCAGGGGAAATCAAATGAATTTTTTTTTTCTTGTTTTCCCGTGCGGAAAACCTGGTGCGTCTTATAGTCCGGAGCGTCTAATGGTCCGAAAAATACGGTAGTTTATTCCATCATGAAAATAGAATTATATCCTTCATATTTTACAAGTATATAACCAATACATATCCAGTCTCAGTTTTGATGGGTTTTGCAGCATCTGCTTCCTCGGAAGTTATAAGACCGGCATCAAGATTGAAGTAATAAATCCCATCTATTAAAAACATTACAAGCATTCACTGCCACATATTCTGATAATGACAACATTGTTACCTAATAGAGCCAAACGGCTGTGTATGTAGATGGATAAATTAGATGAATTCCTCTAATACCTCCAAGCAATGATTATATACTTATACAAGTCTGTTCTTCTCTATATGCTGATGTTTTCATATAGTGTCTCCCAATATACCAAATTCTGGAGTCTGTGCATCCCGGGCTGTCAGCGGAGAGCAGCTATGGGGCACCAGTGTTTACATTTGTCCTTGGTGGATAAATAAAGGAAGATATTAATGCAGTGATGTTTCAATATGTATATACCGCGTTCATAAAAGGTTTAATGATATTAATATTGCTGAGGAAGCATAGATGCGACATTATCTGAGTTTAATTGCTGCTACACTTAATCTGTGCATCCGGGAACAAAAGGCTGGCACAGGTTTATTTTCTTTTATTATTTCTACTAATAACTGAATTGATTCCCTAACGTTTGCATTTTCTTCCTGCAGTACATTTTTAGGTGTTCAGCTGCAATGATAGACACTTTATGCTGTTTATTTGTCTTTTATGTTTTCTTCCCACAATCACAAAACATGCTGATAGGTTAATAAGATTCACCCAATGTTCTTCAGGGTGTCAATTGTCATGACTGGTTGGTGTTCTTTGCAAATAACTAATGAATCTTTGACTCTTTGTTAGCAACATAAATAAAAACTGATACATTAACAATTTAAGAGCACAGGTATACTATTAATAAATGTTTGTGTCTAATCCCATAGGTCCAACATTATTATTTGTAAAAACCTCCAAAGGGAAGGAGGATGGCAGGAGATTTTATGCCTGTTCAGCCTGCCGGGATAGAAAAGACTGTAAATTCTTCCAGTGGGCAGATGAAAAGGTAAAAATGACTTGGAGAACTTGTGTACCTGTTGTTAGAAGGCTGTCCAAGCCTTTATTTATCATGTCTTTCTTTCTTTGCTTATTACAGTGCAAGGTTTCTCTTTAGATATAGCCAAGTGTATGTGCATATTGGGCAACTTCCATGCTGGTTATTGCCCATATTGGCACAGAGCAGTCTCTTAATGAGCAATGGGTCTCATGCCTAAAAGTATTGGATTTTGTTCTGCCTATTACATCCAATCAACCTTTTGCCCCAGACAAAAACAATTTGGGCTTATTATCACCTAGGAAAGGGTCCCTGTATGTTTTGGGCACAGTGCTTTTATAAAATGATTGTCTTATGTATTTCTTATTCTCTTTGTTCTTGCTGGATAGGTTTCAGAAGCCAAACATGAAGCTAGAAAAGAATATAACCGTAGCTGTCAGCCTCCTATGTCCCATGACCAATACTTGATCAGGTACCTTTCTAAAGGAAGACATTTCTGTCTGTTGATTCTAAATAACCATTATTTTTTTTTTTTTAACCATTTTTTTACATGACGCTGGTTCACTGCCAAGCTTCCCAAAAATGGAGATTGAGGCTAATTAAAGGGAGCCTTTGGTGGAATTTAGTTCATTGCTATTGCATGGAACATGTATGCTGGCCATGGCCAAGGAAATCTATGCCGGCCATGGTCTAGGAACATGCATGCCGGCCACTGGCCGAGGAACATGCATGCCGGCCACTGGCCGAGGAACATGCATGCCGGCCACTGGCCGAGGAACATGCATGCCGGCCAAGGAACATGTATGCCGGCCATGGCCATGGAACATGTATGCTGGCCATGGCCATGGAACATGTATGCCGGCCATGGCCATGGAACATGTATGCCGGCCATGGCCATGGAACATGTATGCCGGCCACTGGCCAAGGAACATGTATGCCGGCCATGGAACATGTATGCAGGTCAGGTTTGCAAACAGCTCTGTGGCTACATGTTGTATCAGGTCATTATTCACTAATTTTTACAACAACCAATTAAAAAAAATTGAAAGAACCAGGACACTTTTTATATTTTTGATTTCTTTATTTATTTGCTGTATTTTTGTTTTTTATAATTGTTTTAATAGCTGTAATTCACAGAAGCGAAGAACATGTTTGATTCATGCCATGTTATTTATTGGTCACCCTTGTTAAAAATACATTCATATATTGTATAATATATATATATATATATTATTACTATGTATTCATGATTCCCAATTATGTTGTAAAATTTATTTGTTACGTGTGAATCTTAATTCTCTATATTTAAAATGGTTTTGAAGGGTATCTACATGAGCACATCCCTACCTCTCATCCACAGCGACATTGTATTTACAGAACATGTAGTGGGCAGAGCATGACTAGTGTGTATTCCTGAAACGAATAAGTATAATGAGGTCACAGGGGGATGACATTTTAAAATAAAAATAGATTACTTCATTATGTCATTACCTAGATAGTTACTGTTCAGTGTATGTTTTTTCACACCAGGTTTCAAGAGTTCATTGGGCTTCCACTTGCAAAAAGGAAATTTTGTCAAAATTGCCAGCAGCTCTTGCTGCAAAATGAATGGGAGGGTCATTCTGGTCATCATATAATTGGTGATATTTCTGTATCCCAGTTGAGGAGACCAAGTCAGCTCCTTCATCCACTGGAAAACAAGAAAAGCAATGCACAATACCTGTTTGCAGACAGAAGCTGCTCGTTCCTGCTGGATACCATCATCGGCCTGGGCTATAGACGAGTCCTGTGTGTCGGTACACCAAGGTATGAGGCTTTCGGTCTGGTAATCACCCTTGTGTAAACTTTACCATCATTACTTTCAGGTTTTGATACAAAAGAGGTCAATATGATACTCAGTAGAGCAAACCTAAACTTCATGCTATGATGGTTTGAACCACTTTCCTATTAAGTTGTTTTTTTTTTTAATTTTTCTAATTTCTGCGAGTAATAAATACCATAAAATCCACAATCAGTATGAAATACAATTATTCTTCACTGTAAGGTCTGTGAAAATGTGGAAAAGGCTCTCTCTTGAAGTAGTTTCAGCACAGGATATAACTAGGTATTAAAGAGTTACCCTAAAGATAACAGAGACTTGATCCAGGGAACAACCGATTGCCTCATGGGATCAGGATGTAATTTTTTTCCCATGTTGGAACTCCTGGGGCAACTATGTCTATCGAGTTTTATCGGGGACATGTTTATTTCCCTAGTGGTTGAAGTTTTGATGGACTTATGTTTTTTATGTTTTAGTGGGGAATATAAAAAATAGAGAAAAAAACATACAAATTACGTTATTTTCTCTTCATTCTTTTTCTTTCTGCCGCTGCACTGCTCTATCATCTTATCAAATAAGCACATCTAACTCTTGAGGTAGACAAGATCACCCAATAAATGATTTGGTGATCCTTGGGACTCAGATCTATTCTTAAATGGGACCTTCTAAAATTCTGGTATTTGACAAGGACCCTTCTGCTTGAAATCATTCAGCACTTTGTTTTTTGTTGCAGAGATCTGAGCCATCATACTCAGGGCACAGCAGTTATATTTGCAGATATTTTTTTGTGGGCGGAAGGGAGCTTTACTGCCGTTGGTAATTGGGCTACATTTAAAAATTCTGTTATGCTGTTTTACATATAAAACAAACACAATTCCAACAACATTTTAGGGGACACTCTTTAGAAATCACACAGGCTGTTTTTCCGCTTCTCTCCTTCTCACTGTTCAGGTAACACTTGTATTGAAAAATAACTATATTCTGGCTATATATCATAGGTTACATGAATGGATCAGACATCAGGGATGTGAAGGCTCCAAGCCAAAAGTGAAGAGTCTGCTATTAGATATTGATTTCAGGTAAGCCCAGCCATGCTTGCCATGTAAACCAATCGCTATTTAGCCTTTTAAATGAAATCTGTGATCAGAGAAACATTAGGGCTTGCATTGTCAAACTCTCCCACTGAGAATGTTAATTGCTGGTCAAGCTAAATCCTCAGGTATTAGCACTGTGTGACAGATCCAAAACAAGTACACTGGTAGGAAATTCTGACTTTTCTGATATCCTCGCTTGCTTCAGATTACTGATTCAGAAAGGATTAATTCTAAAGAGCAGCATACAGGAGACTCACGTGTGCAGAAGAAGGTCATCAGTGTCAGCCCTTATATTTATTCCATGACAGATTTACTTTTATGCTTTTTTAGCATTTACATTACCTTTATACATTAATTGCAGGTTGTATAAAATCCACAGGTGAAAAAAGCCACATACTATTGGGATCATTCAGCAGTGCCGTACCAGGCCAAAACAAAACCATTGTGTTTAGTGATATGACTATAGACACCTGAAAGTGCTTTGAAAAATATTGACTTCATAAAAATACATGATAATATTAATAGTTGTGTAGGCATAAAAGACTAAATGACTAGAACCACTCAGGAGGTGGTGTCCCATGGGTTAATGGCAGTGTCTCTCTCTCTCATGAAGCTCCAATAATGAGCATCAGTGTTTGCTATAACATTTTGTGTCTTTTGTTTCTTAGGTATTCCCAGTTCTATAGCAAAGATGATTTTTGCCACTACAACATGTTTAACCATCATTTTTTTGGTGGAGAGGTATGCTATTTATACAGCCTTCTTCAACTTTTTTTTTTTTCTTGCTGATGGATGGTGCAGCAATAAAAGGGGGTGTTCCCCTTTTAACCATTTTGGTTATGACTTCCAGTCTGGCATATAAACTATTATTAAAATTACCTTAATATTCACATTTCCAAACAGCAAGCAAAACTCTTGTCTCTTAGTTGCATGTTAATTGTGTATAATGAGTACTTTTATATTGATCTCTATAAAATCTAGATATTCAGGTTTCCTGAGTTAATAGAAAGTATGACACCTGGACAAACCTCCACAAGTATTTATTTGTTTTATGAACAGTGTAAAATCTTTTAA
Source organism: Pyxicephalus adspersus (assembly GCF_032062135.1). Classification (NCBI taxonomy): domain Eukaryota; kingdom Metazoa; phylum Chordata; class Amphibia; order Anura; family Pyxicephalidae; genus Pyxicephalus; species Pyxicephalus adspersus. Next base: position 130,756,814 of record NC_092860.1, on the reverse strand, counting down.
ATGTATAAAATAATTTATGTAAATGACTGCTAACAATCGTGTTAAGAAATCATTTTGGTTTTCTAGGCTCCAAAGGCTGTTTGCCAGCATTTCTTGCAGGAAGATGATGGGAGAGGGGTTATCATGGTGACCGACCCACCATTTGGAGGTTTAGTGGAACCACTTGCTTTCAGCTTTAAAAAAATGAGTGACATGTGGAAGAACGCATCAAACACAGGTACGCTGGTACTGATTGTTGCTTAGTTTTTTAGACATAGGGCCTAATTTATAAAAGCTCTCCAAACCTGGAAAGGATAGACCAACAGGTTGATTCGGGTGATTCAGCTAACCTGGAATAGCTTTCCAAAAAACCATTTGCTATTGGCTGACAAATGCATTAAATCCTCGACAGATGCATTCTAGGTTTGCTGGATTTCCCAGGCTCACCCATGATAGTCTATCTTCTCCAATCTTTGAGAGCTTCAAAAAATCTGCCCCAATGTTTAGAATTTTCAGGTTTGGATTTGTTATCATAATTATCCACTAGAGGGAGTGCTGCTGCCTTTTATGGATCTTAGTAACTTCAAATTGTACCAGTTATTATTATTAAACAGGATTTATATAGCGCAAACATAGTATGCAGCGTTGTACATTAAATAGGGACCAGTGGATTAAAGTGTAGAGCTTGCATGTGTGTTCTGTTACCCATTTAAAACACACACAGGAACATATTTTAAACTCGATTAAATTTTCACAGACAACTCCCAGATGAAATGATGTTTCTATAGCCATTTTGCAAACCCTCAAATTTTGCAGCCATTTAACATTAAGTTTGTGTCAGTTATTTATATTCAGGGATCGGAAAACATAAGCAGTATCCCCCTGACCATAAAGGTGGTGACTACACAAAATAGTAGCCGTTATCTAGTTTAAATGGGGGAACTATACATTAAATTGTAAATGAAGTACAGGAAATTCGGCAGGCACAAAGGTAAATAATTCCTGTCTACCTTTACAATACTGAAAAGCAAATCAATGGCACCAGTCAGAATTCAAAAATAAAATTTAAGATAAACAAGATACAGTGGTACCTTGATATAAATTCGTAATCCGTTCCAGCTCCTTGGACTTATACCAACACATTTTTCCCATAAGAAATAAAGGAAAATGATGAATCCGTTCCCATGAAAATTGGCATATTATACATTGATTGGGTTGTATAGAATAATTTAAACACTGCTTGATACTAAAATACATAAATACAAAAGCAATTAGATGAAATAAATGAAAATTTAACCTCCCTTTACCTTGCTGAGAAGAGTTGAGTGCCTACTAGGATGGTGCTGAGAAGGGTGGAGGAGGAGATGTTATGTAATTCACAGAGAGTTATAGCGCGCGTTATTCACTGAATGGTAGCAACTGGCGTACTGACGCTCGTGGGCAGTCGTGGCTTTGTCTCCAAAGAGGTAAATAAGGGTAGCGCACGGGGTTATGACTCATTTTGACCCATACAAGTTCTAGCACAAAGATTGTATACCCAGCAAAATATATTGTGTCCAAACAGGACTTATTCCAAAGCGGATGTATACCAAGGTACCAATGTATCTTCACTGCACTTTAATATTTTTTTTATAGTGGTGATGCTGTGGAGCTCCCATTCGCTCCATTCCCTTTTGTTGCAAATACGGAAACACTTTTGCTTGCCTGTCTGAAAGGTTGTTACCAAACACATTCTCTGCCAGAAAGTTTGGCATATATGTTTTTGTTTGATATTGTGGATTAAATGTGGTTTAAATGTGGTTGCTCTGTGCCACTGCAGATTGGATAGCTTTGCAGACTATTAAAATAAGTCAAACTCGTCACCATTGAATAGTAAAACATGTTTCTCCTTACCAGGAAGTTCTATAGAGCTGCCCACATTTTGGATTTTTCCTTACTTCTTTGAGTCTCGTATTCTGCAGTCTTCTGCTGGGTTTAGCATGCTGGATTATCAGGTAATTGCATGCTTAGGGGACATGCTTTGTTATCTTACATATGGTTTCTTATAAATATCCTACTTTAAAATCTGGAATATTTTTGTACATCTGTGGTTGTTGGGTTATGCACAGTTTTTATCCTGGTTATGATTTTTGTTGGTTTTTATGGTGTTTCAGGTGGACTATGATAACCATACTGTATACAAGCATGGGAAGACTGGAAGGAAACAGTCACCAGTCCGCATTTTCACCAATCTCTCACCTAAACAAGTTGTGCTTCCAGCAAATGAAGGCTACAGGTGCAGCAGAAATAATATAAATTGTACATGCTATTCAAGTTAACTATGAAAAGTTAATTTGCTTACTTTCATATTATCGTAGTTTTGAGATGTCTTTTATGCTCAGAATGTTTAGTTGTAGCATGTGTTTGTCAGTGAAAAGCTGATCCAGTAATGTGTTGTTATTTAATTTGTGTTAGAGAGCAGAGTTGGCTTCATTTTAGCTGTTATGAGTTGCTGTACATTGTGCTGATATAACTAAAGTACCGTATTTTCCGGCGTATAAGACCACTTTGTAACCCCCTGAAAAATCTGTGCCAAAGTCGGGGGTCGTCTTATACGCCGGATACTTACCTGCAGCTTGCTTCACGTCCGATGCGGTCGAGTCCCCGCGAGTCCTCCTGTGCAAGCTGCACAGGAGAACACGAGCCTGCACAGGAGGACGTGAGCCTGGATTGGCTCTCCACTAGAACACGCCCATTCATTAAAAAGGAATGCGCCCATTCATTCCTTAGAACTAGTACTGTACTGTTCCTTCTGCCTCTCAGTTCTCGCACAATAGGGAGATCTGACAGGCAGAAGGAACAGTACAATACTGGGCATTTAATACGACCCCCAACTGATTGGTTAGAGTGGTCTGCCAATTAATTGGCAGACCACTCTAACCAATCAGTTGGGGGTCGTCTTATATGCCAAGTCGCCTTATACGCCGGAAAATACGGTAGGACACTTCAAATATATTTGCCTAAAGCAGTACATTGTATAGAAAGCTTTATTTAAGAATCTTGTTGGTTACACTTTATTTTTGCAAATGGCATTTGATTCTTTATCAAGTAGCAGGATACATAAATTCCTTAGGAGACAAAATCTAAATTGACTTTATTATTTTGAATAATAGATGTACAACCTGGAGATTCTTCTACATTGATGTAACACGTCTAGGTCCCTTGTTATATTCGGTGGTTCTTTATGCAAGCCGTGTGTGGAACTATAGGGCAGAAAGAGTGATAAGAAGTTTTCTATAGTGAACAGTTGGCAACAAAGTCCCATAGTCTATAAGTTTGCTTATAATATTATTAGATTCACATTAGTTGGGGATTACTTTGTTCTTATTAGGAACTTAAATGCTCTAGGAAAGTGTCAACTTTGCATTATTTTCCCCACCTGGACCCTGTGCTGGAGCATTAAAATTGTAGTTGGAGTCCTGCAAGAAAACGTTACACAGGCATGGGAAGCAGTTCTGCAAATCTCTATCCAAACAGACCCCATGGACATGAGACAGACAGTTGCCCAGTCCAGCCATTTTCAACTTGATTGGGCGATACTCTTATGGCTGTAGGGAGTGGTTGGTGTTTGCTCAGAGGAACATCAGCTGAGCTGGTGACAATTTCCTTTACCTACCAGTGCTACTGCCTTAGATATGCAGGACCTATCCTCTCAAGTAAACATATATTGGAACTGCCAATCAATTCCACTGCTTGTGAATGTCAGATCATATATCTACAACCACTCACTCTTTTAGTTTATTTTATTTATCATTATTATGAATAATTATTATCTTCTGTCTTCTAGGTTCTGTGAACTTTGTCAGAGATATGTGTCCTCTGAAAACAAGCACTGTGAAATCTGCAACTCTTGTCCATCCAAAGTAATAAGCTTTATTTATTACCCACCTTCCTTAAACAACCCAAAGATAAAATTTGTAATATATTGGTAATTTATTTGCCTCCAGCCAAAAACTGCCCCTAGTGTCACTGGGACAGGGATTGTTTGAGACTAAAAAGCATCCAACCACGTCAAAAGATGGAGATCCGTGATGATTCCTCTGCATTAAGTGATCCATCTGGATGATTTTATTCTGATTATTATTACGGATATTTTTGGCCAGTGATCATGCACATGTTGCATTTACAGTCGGCACAGTCACTTGCCATACTCTATACATGCTATTACTGTATGTATAGTATCATGGATCTGTGTGTTCTTTGTGAACATCTGTTCATAGAGCATTGTTTGTTTTAAACAATAAATATTTAGCGGGTGTATGGAATGTAAAGTTTGGCAGTGTTTTGGACATGGATGTTGACTAAATATCGATCGATATATAAACATGTTTGCATTTCTCTAGTTTCTGAACTGTTGTACATTTTCATTTTTTTACAGGATGGCAGAGAATGGAAGCATTGCACCTTATGCAATAAATGTGTGAAACCATGTAAGTTATAACTAGCAGAGTTTTTTTTACCTTACTTAATACTTATTGTTTAGAATACAAGCAAGTCTTATACCTTAGTGTAGTGTTTCCTCCACTGCTTCCTCCAGAAGTTGCTAAGGGTTCCTTGAATAATGAGCAATTTGTGCCCCCCAGGCCAGTTTAAAGGAGGCCAATTAACTCTTTTGCTATATTTAAGGGTGTCATTCCCCCCCCCCCTTGCAATCCTACGCATCGCCACACTAATGTACTGTGAGCTGTGAATATAGTAAATATAGAAGGGGTTCCTTGAAGATCTAAATGTTATTTTAAGGGTTCCCTCATGTTAAAAAGATTGAGAAAGGCTGCCTGAATTCTGCAACTATATTCTGGAAGTTGTGCCAGCTGGCAAAGGGGCAAAGGTCTACTGTTGGCTACATCTGCCACTGATCTGGACCATGCCCTTCTCTGCACTGTGTCTCTGTTATGGAAACCACCTTGGTAGAGGAACAGAGCTTTGCTTTTTCATGTCTGGGTCTCTAGCACAGTAATGATATCACCAAATCTTATTCAAAATCATGTCTAGGCACTGGAGGCATCAATGCTTTAGAACTCATACTGCACATATACAGCTATAGGGCTACATAGCTGTCTTCACTTTTCTGGGTCTGTGTGCTCCAACAGCTTTTCCTGCAGGAACAGTTTCATATACTTTACAACATGCACAATACATGTTATCCTTATTAACAAAAGGGTTATATGTGTATTTTATTGTGTAAAAATGTATACAAAGCTGGATTTACATTTCAAAATGCCAAAATAACAAAAAAGACATTTTGTCTCAGATTTTTTTATTTGTAAGGAATACTCCCAGATGTAAGTATTTGAAATATGGTGATTTTTATATGTGATATGTAATTATATCTGTAAGCCCATAAAATATTTAAAAAATAATGTATCTTAAAATAATCTTGCATGACTTTCTAACATCAAATCCAAATGTTGTTTTTCAGCCTGGGTTCACTGTGATTCCTGTGACCGGTGCTCTTTACAGGACCATCCCTGCGGTGCTGCTTTGAGTGGCTGTTATGTATGTGGAGAAAGTGATCACAAGCAGAGAAACTGTCCTCGTCGACTTGCATCTGGAGGACTCAACAAAAAGTCAGTCTTGGCTGTAACAGATTTTGTGTCATTTCCCTAATCTGCAATAAATTTTTAATTACAGAATAATTTTCCACTCAAAACATTGAGCTGACAAACCTATATATTCCTAAGGTCTGAAATAATATGAAAAACGGGTCGGGATGAGTTTCATTTTAATTCTACTCATAAACTAACAGTAATATAAAGTGTACTTGTAGACAGTCTATGCAAGTTTGAATATTCACATATCCATATTCATTACAAATGTTATTATTATAGCCTTGAAAGGTCAGGGTTTTTAAATCCACTTAATTTGCTGCTTATATTTTACATTTTATATAATTTTTGTGTTTTTTTATTTATTTATTTATTTTTTGCTCCTGAAAGTGAATCTGTGACCAGTCTATAGAGATTGAAGTAATACCAAATTTTTAATTTTAAGTAGTAAATTCCCAATAAACAAGCCCTTGCTGACATAGCTGCTGTTAGCTGTTCTGTCTAGAATTTTTTTTCCTGTATTAGAACACAAGTCATGTATTGGAACACAACTTTTTTACAGTTTTTGGGTGGTTACTGAAAAGTGGTGGGTAGTATGCCCAGTTTAAAGGGGATGGGGAGAACACTGTGCTGCAGGTGCTATATAGAAAAATATTCCTCAACGTTCAAAGCAGAAGCCACGATCTCCATCCTGCCATTTTCTCGACAACAGAGCTCTTCTTTCTTCCCCATCCCAGTGCTCTATGTTTAGAGATTAGAGATTTATGGCAGCTCAGGTGCTGCTGGGAGTGGGGGAAGGTAAGCTGCTGGGAGATTAATTTGTGGACAACTTTAGGGATACACTGAGGATGCACAACATCTGCAGCAACATAAATCAGTGAAGACTTACTTTTAAACTCATTTATTTTTTGTTAACAATATTCAGATACTTGAATGTTCATAGCCTGGTCACGGGTTCACATTAGGGAGAAAAAAATACTGCTACATTTTAAAATGTAGTCTGTGTGCTGTAAAATAATCTGTTTAGTGTCGAGTGAATTCAAAACTTTGCTGTCCTAGTAAAACTTGTCAAATGTTATTGGGAAGTAAATATAGTGAATTGAAAAATGTATCTGTAAATTGCTACAAGAGTATAATCATTTGTGCAACATTGTGGAATTACCTTTTGTAAATTTTGTTTTTACAGAGTGAAAAGGAAACAAAATTTCAAGGTAAAGGTGAAGGAAAGTATGTTCGCTCAAAAAGGAAAAAATCGGGGAAAGAAAAAGAAACGCCTGACTTGATGATGTGATGAACAGTGATCTGGTGAATCAAGAATTTGTCCCCATGTTCATGGAGGAGATTTGCTGTTTTCTCATTATGTACTCTTCAGTACATGAATGAATCCAGCTTCTGCACACAGCAATTAAAAATGTGTTCTTAGGACAGAATGTTAAATTCCAGTCATCCATGATAAAATAGCTCACAAACTGTTGGCTCTATGTAATATATATATTTTTTATTTTATTTTTTTGGTAACCATTTGTTTTCTTGTATGTTCTTAGTAAAGTTGACAGTTTTTGGACTCATTGGCTCAAACGCAATGCTTTTTATATAATAACACAAGATCATACAGTGGTGAATAGCACTTCAGTCTTAAAGTCCTGTGAGTAGCGGGAGAGCTTATATGTGAATGTTCATTATTCCAGGTACTCAAAAGCACACTGGTACCTTGGTTGGCCTCAGACTGTAACGTACGTGACAGCATCACAGCAAATTCACATGTTGCTCTGTAAAGGCAGGCAGCGTCAAGTCACCAAGAAGACTTGGAAAGAAAACCCTTATGTAAGTTTTTCCAGGCTGTCGGGTTCCAAAAGATATTTTTCTAATCATTTATTGCAGGTGAAAAAATTTGATGATGAATTTCAGAGTCAGTCTTCTAATCATTGCCCTTTTTTTCTGAGCAATGGTAAAACTGAAAGTATTAATTTGAAATTAATTTCACGTTTTCTGAAAGTGAAACTAAATAGAAAGATTAGGAGTGTCTTACCAGGGCTCAGTCTACAAAGATGAAAACAAGGAATGAAAATAAACTAGACAGTTGATGATTTAGACATGGATTCCTCACCTGTTGATAGACAAAGTAATGGAAGTTAATCTGCCACATATTGTACGAATAGAAGGCGTTTGTGTTTTTTCTTATTTTAGTTGTCAAATTACAATGTTTGTTTCAATGGTGATAGAATAAAGTGTGAAACTTGGCAGATATTAAGGGTAAGGTTTTTTTAGGTTAGTTTTGAGCTAGTTAAACTGCCCCTGAATAATGAAAACCTTTTACTGATATGTAGCAAAGTCCAAAATAAATTTATGTTAGGTGGAGATTGATAAAGACCTTCCCTTCCATTATATGCTGTCCGATATCTGTTGGCAGCCTTATACCTAATCCCAGTGCTGTCATAATATATGATTAATCTAACCTACCCGTTCCCCACTGCAGATGAGTTCCTACTGTATGTTGTAGAGCAGGGGTTTCAAACTCTGGCCTCGAGGTCCTTTTTTTTGCCCCCCCCCCCCCAAAGAATTAAAAAAATGATCTACATCTAGCCCGCCCGCACTACCACCTCACATCATCATTTTCAATACATGCAATACATAAACATTATTTCTGTAGACCCATCATGTGACACAAAGCCTAGGCAATGATCGCATGGTGCCTGACTACCAATGGCATTGTGTTTCAATCCATTAGAAACTGCATAGTGTAATATTTAGTGTCAGACAAACTTGTGATGTGAGAAGATGAACAACACAGCCTGCATAGATAGATAGAAACTAGTCTTTTTAACCCTAAAGTGTGTGTAGGGTTTGTTTTTGTTAGGTATTGATGAAATAGTAAAATTACTTTTTTTTCAATAAATTTCATGTTTGGCCCTGACCTTCTGTGTATTTGAGTTTGACACCCCTGTTGTAGAGGAAAAACAAGGGGTTTCCTGCATATTATATGAAGAACTGTAAAGGCCCAATCTTAGTTTTTATTTGAACAGGCTGCCACCGCATTACTGTAAACAGAAAAGATAATATATAACATATATAAATATATTTTAGTAATACAGGACATAATAACACATGGTAGTTCACTACTATGTGTCTTGTTCTGTGCTACTAAAACAATGGTGTATGTGCTTTTTTGGTGCACTTCCTAGACCAAGTGTTTTCTTGGCATGCCGTGCTGGTAATGGCGCTTCAACACACCTGCAGGTTCATGTTGTTTTGCCTGGCATTAACAAAGGTAATAGTAAAAATCTGGTAAAACCATGAGATACATTGCCAATGTCATCCTTTTGTAGTTATGGCTAAGGTTGGGGGATACTTCCCTTTTAGAGTTCGTTTGAATCCAATGCTTTAAACCTTGTTCTACTGTTATAAAAAAAATCCTTGCTGTGGGATTACTCTTTACCTTCAAGCGCACAATAAACCAATTGTTCCTTCCTGACTTCCTGTACTTATCCCTGAGGATATCTTTCCCAACATTTTACTGACCACATGTATTGAAAAGAATTTTCCCATTAAAATTTTTCACAAATTGTTGTTGAAATAAAGACACACATGCAAAGAATATGTTTTTTTTCTGTTGTTATTTACTCATTGCAACTTATAACATCCAAGTCAGTGTACTCTGCATGTACACACCACAGACTAATATTTCATTGGAAGTTCTATCCACAACCTGTCAAATTCAGAAAGCTATAGTAACTGTAGGCTCCAGCTTCTACTTCATTCATTCAAAGCTTCCTATGCAGAACCCCACCCGGCCACCTGGGGTTCCATGACACCTTTCCCTTTTTACATTAAAATAGGTACACTTTCCTGAAAGAGTTAACCAGTAGTAAAGACGTTCACAAACCAACTAATGTTCAGGGCACGCGAGTAGGAGAGAAAAGGACCATTAGTAACAGTTAAAGAAGTTCGTAATAAAGCTTTCAAGTCTGAGTTGTGGTGGCTGGGCTCTCATCAGTGGTGAAAAGATTTGTGTATAGTTATGATTCATTTAAAGTAAAGTTTGTTTTAAGATGGTAAATTCTAGCTGCAGTCTCTGCTTTAATTATTTTTATTATTTAGGTATTCATAGGTTAAGTTTAAGGTTAAAGGGTAAGATATTGGCTACAATCCCATTATTAAAAATTACGTATTGCACTTATTTTTTTTTTTATTATTATTTTTTTAGCAGCTATGCGCATCCTACAGTTAAGTGATGTAAATTTTAAAGCCACTAGAGTAGTGATACGGCCAAACATTTTCAGAAGAAGGTAAGCAAAAGTATCCCAGTTTTATTACTTCTTTATCATATCAGGTTTGCTTTAACTCTCCTGCATGTCCCATAAACTTTAATATCTGATTTTGGATAGATTAACCTTTTTTTATTGCAACCGTTATGACAGAGTAGTAAACAACATACAAGAACCATTAAAGGATAACAAAGTTTTCAGAAATACAAAAAAACAATATGTGTAAAACAGAAAATACCAACCGTACCGTTCTTATAGACTTCCTTGTATCCATCAAATAAAGTTCCTAAAATTATATTTTTTAGGAATATAAATAAAAGTGATATTGAAAAGATAGAAAAAATAAATAGGAGGAGACAGAGAGGGATAAAAAAGGAAGAGGGAAAGAGAGTTCCTTAGGCTGTTGTTTATTGAGATAAAATAAACCAGGTTAAGCAGAAACATACTGTTGAGTACCATTTTGCTGTTTCATCTCTTTAGGTATTCATGAAGCCAAATCATTTTTGTAGATTTTAGAAGGATAAGAACCCTGTCAGAATTGTCACATTATTTGTGTTTTTACTGGGAGGATTCACCCTTTTTGATTTCTTCAGGATAGAAGGACATAGGATATTAAAAATGTTAATCAACAATACTATACATGTAATAACAAAGTTTAATAAATTTTAGATGTTTTGTTAAAAAATAGGTTGTATGATTTATATTGACAGGTAGACTTTTTTCTTTTCATCTATGTTCATTTGCAGATCTGAAATAAACTCTGCAGTGATTTAGAATCTTGCAGTAATGGTAATTTTTAGCTATAGGGCAACATTCAACATGGAATCTATTTATAATAAATACACAGTGTCCATGCTATTGTCCACAACAATATGAACTGTTGATCATAAGTTTGTTTCGAGAAGAGAAAGTGTAGTAAAATCTCACGGATAGCAGTAAAAACTGCCGATGGTTTCACCTTTTCCCCATTCTATATAAATTTATAAATGCTGTTTGCAGATTTGAATACAATGGAAGGATTATGCATCCTGTCCCGTTTACATGAATTTCAAGAGTTCCTTTATTGAGATAACCTCAATCTAAAACGGACACAGCTATTCCCCACTATATTACATAAAATTAGTTTTTTCTCTGTCTCAGCCCCAAATATCACTAAAATTACTGTTATTCCAAACACTCCAAGGAATTGCTGTTTAAAATTTTTTATGCTTGTCAACTTCGAATCAACGAGGTATACCGAGCATAATAATTCATATTTATGACACAGATGCACATGCCAGGTAATATTAAAATTCAGTTGCTGATTTATATAGAAGGTATTTATGGTCAAGGTCAGATCAATCTGTGATTGTTATCTAAATTTGCTTTACTCTATTATTTTTTATGTCATTTGTTAATCGATAACTTCAATTAAAATAAATGTTTGTGATTTTTAATAATAATATTGTTATGTAACTGACAATCAGTATTTTAGTGTTGTGTTAATTGTCATTATTCGGTTTGGAAATGTGTCCGATGTCATCATGGAAAGATACTCTTTTGTTTCCCTGTTTGAAAAATAAAGACAAATTGTAATAGTTTACTTCATAGATATATATTATTCATAGTGGAGGAGAGATAATAATATTAGGCATATCTTTGCAGATAGTATATCGCCTGTATGTTAGGATGGATTCACTCAACCTACATTGCATTTACCCATCATTAATTCAACTTGTCATTGCATTGAGTAACATAGTCCAACACCCGATGGGCTCTCACCCATTTAAGTGTGTCTGATGGGTTACCAGGGTTTACAGCTGCAGATATTTTTGAGCCGTAGCTCCTTTTCTTCTTCTAGTGATTTGTTCTAGTCCAGTGGTCGCCAGCCTTTCGGACCTCATGGACCACTCAATTATGAAGTCTATTTTTTTTTTTTTGTACAAATTAAGTGCTGCCAGCCCAATCAAATAGGCTGCATGAAAGAAACACTCAAGTTCTAATTGGTGTCTGTATCACCATAGGGAGATTCACTTTCTCAAATTGTTCAGATCTCCAATGTCACTGGGAGCAAAGAGGAATGTAAAGATAATAGAGAAAAGACAGGGTATGGTGGATCCCCCTGATCTAGACAATTGGATCCAGTTGCTGACCCTGGGTATGTTGTCCCTCATCTCTCTGGACAGCATAAACCTTACTTGAAGAAATAGCTGTCCCTAACTGGAAACCCAGATCTTAGTAAATAACTTTAGATCCTGATTCAATAAGGAGATCGGTCTGTAACTACCACGCACCAGGGCATCCTTACCCTCCAAGGGGATTACTGTAATGTAAACCCAATTGGAAAATAGAATATTTTTTATAGATCTCGAATTGGAGTCCGCTGCGCAGCCATGGATCACATCTTCAGAATCACTTATCTCCTAGATTGGGAATTTTGTATATGTATATTGTTCGTTATCTAGACACAGGTTCACTTTAAAGTCTATCTATCCCAAAAACAAAAAATTCCATAGTCCATATCACTAACTGTCCCTCAAAGGTGCTCACAATATAATGTCCCTACCATAGTCATATGTCATTATTACAGTCTAAGGTTAATTTGGGGGAAGCCAAATAACCTAACTGCATGTTTTTAGAATTTAAACATCTATTTAAAACTTTAATTTGATCAAAAACTACCACTATCTCTACAGTACATCAATTTAAATTAGGTAAAAAATACCTCCACCCCAGTAAGTGTGTATTTAATAAATTGATTAATACTCCTAGTCGTAATAAGGTATCACAGCTTAGATGTATTTGTTTAATTAAATAAAAAGGCCATATATCTCCAGCTACCTCATATGGTGATTCTCAGTATGACCCTGATTTATGAAAGCTCTCCAAGGCTGGAGAGAATACACTTTCAGAAGTGAAGCTGGGTGATCCAGCAAACCTGGAATGGATCTGGTCCAGGATTCAAAACATTTGCTAGCAAAAAGAAAATTATTTTTAAAAATCCATTTTATGTTTTCTGGATCACCCAGTTCACTTCTGAAAGTGTATTCTCTCCAGCCTTGGAGAGCTTTCATAAATCAGGGCCTATGTATCAATTGCTTTCCCACATATCATTGATATATGATATGTTTCTATAATGTAATATCATTGATATATGATATGTTTCTATAATGTAATATCATTGATATATGATATATATGTAATATATATGTGGCTGTGCTGTTTGGTGTAGGAGTATTATGCCAACTATCCATAGTGTACCACAACAATCACACAGTATACTTGTAAATATTCAGTCCTGATATATATGTAATATGGTGTTTCCTTTTGTACTAAGTCTATGAATCTCTACATGTCAGACAAGAATTATGAATATTCACAAGTGATTATATGTAATATGTAAACTTTGAATTCTGAATTATTCTGTTAGCATATGAGATCAATATCTAACAAAGAATTTGTTGAAGGACCCTATCTTTTGTCTAAGTAAAGTAATGCTTTTATTTTATTGCCAAAAAAGCCATCTTTTGTTTCTTTCTTATTTAAAGCTATATAATTGGGGTGGTTGAACACTAGATTTCTTTACAGGCACTTTATAAACTTAGTCATTGCTGGGATTTACATGCACGTTTAGTTATTTGATTACCTTTTGCAGTTACAATGCTTTTCTACCTCTAGAGGGAAGAGTGCTACTATTTGTTTATTAATATTCATTGCGTGGATGAAATTGTGGTATTTCAGGTATATCATCTGCAGCACTATCAGCACTGATGTATCATGAAGACATTTTACAAACGCTTGTTGTTTATGTGCCTGGGAATTATAGAAATAACATTGGTAATTCCTTATCTTTATTATTGAATTGTAAACGCAAATAATTCAATATGTATTGTATGATAAATCAATATTAAAAAGACAGAATTTTCCTGGAATTTGTCCAATTTCTTTATTGGGCACAAGGTATCAGCAGAATGAAGATACATATGATCTATTACATTTGATAAGTTTGATTTGGACTTGATAAAGTTACCCTTTGTCCCTTAATTGGCAGGTGTACACATTTTCAAGGCGTGATTTGAAAAAAATTATCGGTCACAATCTGGGAAAGAATGTGATGTGCAGGACCTACTCAAAACAGGATGGTGATACATAGTGTCAGATGGGAGGAATTTGCCCCTAATAACAAGTTTTTTTTTTTTTTTAATCCTCCCTGAGAATGCTCAGAAATAGTCATATATTTAAAGATAGATGTAATATAGGTTAATACATGTATTAACCTCCCTAGAGGTAACCCTGAGTGTGACTCGGGGTGGAAAAAAGTTGCTGAAAGCGGTAACCCCAAGTCACACTCAGGGTATTTAAACCTATGGGAAGGTAATAGTAAATACAGCCTTACCTGATCCGCCGGCATTCCGCGTCTATCGCCGTGATCTCCGTCTTCTCTCTTCTTCTGGCTGGCTTCTGCATCCAATGAGTCACCGAGGAGTTCCTGGTGACGTCGGTGCCTGTGTACATTGGCGGCGGGCCGGGCGGGAAATTCAAAATCCATTTGTATTGCATTCAATATAAAATAACTGTATTGAATGCAATACATTGGATTTATATGTGTAAAAGCAGTACATTGTTTTCAAGAACATTTATTTTACAGTATATATATTAGTGTGAGTATAATATGTATTTTTTTTTTTAAATTAAAAAACATTACCATTTTTTTTAAATATATAGATTTTTTAATTTATTCAATTTATTATTTTTACATGATTTTGTGTTTCAAACTTTAATATACCCAAACTATTATATTATACTGTAAAATAAATTTTTTTTTAGACATAAAAAAAAACGGAAAGAAATAAACCACTAGGGAGGTTAAAAAATTGCAATATATTTGTCATTTAAAGTTGAACCTCAGGCTTCTGTTTGGATAGTGAAGAGAAGGATTGGAACCGGTGTTGTGGTTTTTACTGCTTTATTATTCTTACCCTTTATTTCTTTTGTGAGCTGAACTAACAGTGATGAGCATTTAATTCCTAGGTCAGTGTAAATGGCTTTGTTTGTCCTCCATCACTATTTCTCTAATATGGTTTTAGAAAGGCATCAAACTGTTTCACTTTTATAGGCTGTTCACTTAGCAAAGTTAATATTTTTCTGAAAGGTATAATGTAGCTTAGTGAATACAGTGAAAATTCATCTGGGAAAAAAAACCCAAAGTGTAGAAAAACACATGATTGCATGGCTGTAGCCAGCAAAGTCACATCCACTAAGATAAGTGAAATATTTCATGCAAATCACCATCGTTAATGCACAAATTTAATGAGGACAATTATACATGTCAGCCAGTTCTAAATATAAGGCTATGCGTGTTACTCAGGGCAACAATCCAAGAAAATAGTAAATATACATTTTCTGGTCAATATTAGCTGCTTACATTCTATGTTCAGGTTCTTTATATAATACAGATTTTTTTTGCTAGAATAAATTGTACTTGAAAATGTTATGAGTACAAATTGTTGCTTTTCAGATACTTGGAATGTCTTGTTGTTTGCCATGGGGATAGATTGTTTTTTTGGTGAGGTATTTTGGAACTCTAGTGTCTAGTGTCCGATCTAGTGTCACTTATGATTTTTTGTAATGTTATTATTTTGTAATTTGTGTGACTTGTTAAGTGAATGACCTAAAACGGAACTAAACTTAAAATAAAAAAAATCACACCTACTTTTACTTCTTCAGATTCCTTGATCACTCCTGAGCTGTCCACAATGCAGTTTGGGTTTTTAGCTTTGTCCTGGCACAGAGGAAGTGCCAGGCAGCGCCATCTTTTTCTCCCCATGTCACCCTTGCGCTGCTTACGAGGGGGTGCTAAGAAGTTCCTGGCTTTGCCAAAAAAGAAGAGAGCCAGAGTTATGAAATAACACATTTATTCAACATTTTCTCCCCTGGAACTCATCCACTTGGTACAGCGTAGTTGCAACTTTTCTAGACCGTTCAAATAAAAGTCCTTTGGTTGGGCCGCAAACCAGCTCTTAGCAGCATCTTTGACGTCAGATATGTCCTCAAAACTTTACCCCTTCAGGTGTTTCTTCAAATTTGGAAACAGATAATAGTCCGAAGGGGCCAGGTCAGGTGAGTAGGGGGGATGGTGGACCAATTGGAAGCCAAGGGTATTTATTTGGCAGCCACAACGTTGGACGTGTGCGCAGGTGCATTGTCATGCAAAAAAAGGATTCCTTTGGTCAACTTTCCACGGCGTTTTGTCTTAATTGCCTCCTTCAGTTGGTCCAGGAGGTTAGCATAATACTGTCCGGTGATACTAGAGCCCTGAGGTAGGTAGTCCATCAACAGAATACCGTCTTTGTCTCAGAAAACGGACACCATTACTTTTTTGTCCGATTTCTGGGTACAGAACCTCTTCGGCTGCGGGGACCCTCTGTGGCGCCATTTTTCCTTTGACTCTTCCTTGGTTTCAGGATCATAGATGTGGAGCCAGGTTTCATCCTCAGTCACTAACCTAGTCAAAAAGTCCTGTGCAGCTTCAAAATGGGCCAAAACGGCTTTGGAAGCTTCAACTCGTTCCTTCTTCTGATCACTGTTCAAACATTTTGGCACCCACTTCGTTGAAAGCTTGCGCATGTCTAGAATAGTGCTGATAAACCCAACACGCTCCCGTGAGATGTCAAGTATCTGGGCTATCTTTTCTGCGGATATTCGCTGGACAGCATCGCAGGATGCCTGGTAAGTTGAGGTTGGGGGGGTGCCCACTGTGGGGCTCACGTTTAACAGTGAAATGCCTAGTCTTGAAACGAGATATCCAGGTTTTGACAGTGCTGTAGGAAGGACACTTCTCTCCCAGTGTTTGTGACATCTCAGTGTGAATGTCCGTTGCTGACTTTCCCTGGAGAAACAAAAACTTCATGACGCCTGTAACTCCAATGACGTGAAACTTGCGTGTGCCTCTGCCATCACAGCTTCTCACTAAAAGAAATACCAGTTTTAAGAATCGCAAAGACCTGATATTTGCAAAGTTACATACTAAGATATTAGGCTGTCATATGCCCCCACACTGATTTTTCTATTTCATCTGGAAGGGGGCAAAGCTAGAAACTTCTCAGCACCCCCTCGTAGATGTAGGATCAGGTGACGTATATTGCTGTATTTGTAAAAACAAAGTAAAAAAAAGTGCAGCCATGACTACGCATGTGTGAGATCAGCACCTTTATTTCAATGATGGAAAAGCCCCTTCTGCGCCTAATCTCGGGCATGTGTAGAAGGAGCAGCTCAAAGCCTCCTGGAATATGTATGTCATTTATCCCAGGAAGCTTCAGGAAGCTCCTTCTGCACAAGCTTTTCTATCTCTACCCCTTTATTTTGTAACTCTCTCTTTTAGATAAATATTTAAAACTTTCACTATGAGCAAAGGTTCTTTTTTTTCCTTATCAACGCTTTACTATGAGTTGTGGTTAGCTATGCTGGAGAACAATGCCAATGTGTCACTTTGATTTCCTTTTTAGGAAATAAAATATAGATTCATAATAATAAATGGGCCGTAGAGAGTTCTTACTGCCCAGGTCCCATCTTGTCAGTTCTCTGAGCAAAAAATGTCTCTCCAGCCATCTTGTGTTATGGCGCAGTGATGCTCTTTTTCAGGTTGAGACATAACACAAGTATTTTTTAATGGTTACCTACACACTTTTAGACCTGCAATCATGTCTGGTCCCATTGTCCCATGTACTTGGTTGTGTCAAACTGGTATATTTTAAAGGGAGGATCATCCATGTCAGTCCTCCCCATCGGTGCTGTGCTGGCCATTCCCTTTATGCTTTCTGTTCTGTCAGTCATTTAGACTCGGCTGCATGTACAGGTGTCTTCTAGGATGGACTGTATGAGATTGCAGGCAGTGTAGGAATGCTTTTGTACTGATACAGTGGCCCTGATTCATCAATGAAATCCGCGCTTGCTGGTCGCGCGTACTTTCGCGCTTCCAGCGAGCCGGTTTCCCGCGGTCCGGAGTCGAGTGCTCTCATACTCGGTTAACTCTTGCCTAACAGGAAAGAAATAAGTGATTTAAAAATATGCTTTTTTCTTAGCGCACATAAATGTTTAAAACATTTAAACAGCGCAAACCTTTTTTTAGGGCTAAGGGTAATATGTGTGCCATTAGAAAGAATGATTTTTTAGGGGAACAGTGACTTTTAATGCAAGATCGCCAGTGTAAAGCTGCCGGAGATGCGCGGCTCCAGCCGCGAGCTCATTCAGTTGCAGAGTATAGCATTCAGAGTATAGCATCAGGGAAAGGGGGTATGTTTCAAGTTACATGTGAACACAGTGCAAGACTTAAATTTTTATTATAGTAAAAAGGAGTGAAAATTACTTGCCTGCACATTATAATGTACAGATTCCAGCAGGGTATGAGAATCATTTATAGAATTAGAGATAAGCTGGGTGATTGCTGAGCTGTGAAGGAAGTAGAGAGATTGTCCCTATCGTCCCTACACCGTCACACCCCTTTTCTCATTGGGTACTGAGATTTGCAGAAATTTTGGGTTCCTCCTCCTGGCTCCTAATATTAGATCTTCTGTAGCCCCTGTAATAGGGGGGGATTACTAAACTGGGTCAAGTAATTACCAAATGCTACCATGAGCCACTACATGGCTAGAGGAGGGAGGTTAGAGGGTAGCTTTAAGGCATTGACTAGAGTTCAGCTTTCACCAATCTGTAGTGTTAGGAGACTGGGGATGCTTCATAAAGAAGGACAAAGATCAGATGTGGGTTATAATGATGACCCTCATCTGATCCTCGGAGCCTCTGATGACACAATATCTGAACCTGTTCCCTCCTCCACACCCTGGTTGCTATCTTTACAACTGCAGTCTGGAGAAAGTACGTGGAAAATAAAGAAGACATGAAAATGTTTTGAATTGTTTTCCAATCTTTGCTGTACTTTGCACGGTACAGTAATTTTATCACTTTTTTCTTCCAACCTTCCACGCTGTTAATGTGTCTAGAGCCGTAAACTTCAAACATGATTATTCACATTTATTGCAAGTTCTTTTAAAAGCTTTGACCTGAGCTAAGGTGAGACATTTATTAATATTCTTGAGGTGTTTTAAAGTGTTTGTGCAGTACTCTGCTTGCTGCCTCCAGTATTTGCCGACTATATCTGGTAGTTATTGGGCCTAACAAAGAGTAAAGAAGAAAGGGGATCACTAGATCATAAAATTTGTCTTTCTTTTTTATTTTATTGTCTGACTACCACAAGACATAAGCGTGATGCTGACTTTACAAACAACATTGTCACAGTTTGAGCAAAACTGACACAAATTTTAGTTGGTTAGGCACATGGGTCATTGTTTAATTTATTAAATAAGGCCCAATTGTGTCTAAAATCACACAAAGAAAATGTTTAAGCTATTACGTTGCTAAATGTTAATTAGGCATTAAAAGGAGTACCAACGTTTAAAATTACCTTTAAGACCACATTTTAGCTCTGCTTGGCTATAGCTGTGCATCAATCAGGACCTCTCAGGTTTTTTAGTTTCCGATTCAGGTTCTACAATTGCTTAGCACCTACTGCTTGTGACTACAAATCCGTTATTTCTCCATGTAAACATATGATTTCCACTGCAAGGATGCTGTGAAATGTAGTCTAGCTTCTGTTGTTCTTCTTTGGGTTTCACATGGACACATCTAATTGACTCTCCCACTGGCTAGGAGGTTGATTAGCTGTAATGCATTGAACAAGCACATTTAGCCAATAAAACAGATATTTCATCCACTTTGCATTTATTCACTGTTTATATTCACTTCAACCGGATTGATATTACCATTGCCTTGTTCAGTTTTGGGTTCACTTGGACACGGGTTTTTACAGTGGATTTTGCTTGATTCCTAGCTCTAGTTGTTGTTTTTTTTATTTTGCTTAGTGAATTAGATGTTTTAAAGCCAATATAAAGGACCCAAAGCATTCAAGGCCACATTGATAACTCTAGTGGTATTTTAAGTATAGTTTTAGGGGCATCATTGAATAGTTATATGTATGTATATATATATAAATATATATATATATATATATATACATAGTTCTCCCCAGAGGTTTTTAGCCGGTTGCTCCACCCGGCTGATTTGAATACCCCGCCCAGCTCTCCTCGGCAGCTCTCATCCTCGGATGCACGGATCTCAGTGAGGCTGCTCTGTGTCCTCCATTCAGAGGATTGCTGGTATATATATATATATTGTGACACCAAGGCAGGATTGGAGGTGTTAGGGAGAAATATTTGCCCAAGATTCCTCTCTTATGAGATATATTTGCCCAAGATTCCTCTTTTATGTGAGGTATATTTGCCCAAGATTCCTGTGTGAAGTAGCAGGTGTGAAGTAGCAATTACTGAAGAAGCACTGAGGGTGGGGATATAACATAGAGCCAGGAGCTCAGTCAGTAGCTTAGCTTGGCTTGGAGAGACACAGACAGGGGTTTGTGTCAGTGCAGCTCTATTTGGAGAGACACGGACAGGGGTCTGTGTGAGTTCAGCATTGTTTGGAGACACAGCCAGGTGGACTGTGTGAGAGAGAGCTATGTTTGGAGACACAGCCAGGTGGACTGTGTGAGAGAGTTCTGTTTGGAGACACAGACAGTCAGTCTGCGAGGGAGCTCGGCTGAGAGACTCATAAAGTCAGTCTGGGTGAGTGAGCTCAAAAGTGAGTAGAAGGTTGCTGCAAGCTTGGTTTAGAGCTGACAGGGAGAAGTCCTCCAGCTGATAGACAGGGATGTCTTGATGTATAGTAAGTGCCGGACAGGCAAGGTTTTCTTTTGCTGTTTTGTTATTTTATCCGCAACTTTCAATACATTTGGCTGCAAGCCAGCTTAAAGCTGATACCCTGGTGTGTGATCTGAGATGGATGAATCAGACAGGTGTCCTTTGACCCCAGCAAAGGCGATCCTGAGATACTGAGATTAGTAGATAGATATAAATATAATATAAACAGTATTTTATTATACATATATATTTATTATATTTATGTTTCTCAGTGGCATAACTTTTCCTCTCATATAACTTTAAAGTCAACTATAAATGATACTAATGATACAAATGATATCAATTTGCAAAAAACATTCTCCCATGCTCACACCTTAAAGATTTACCATACCCCCATAGCATCATATCACAAATTAACCTCACTTCATCCCCATTGCAAAGAAAATTCCCCATTTGAAACTAATAAACCTTGGAGTTTCCCTGGCAGCAACCAATGGCCCTGACTGATCAGGCATGCACAGAAGGAGGTTTTTCTTTGATGGGGAAAAATAAAATGCCAATCTCATGCATGTGCAGTAAGATTGGCGCTCTTTTTTCCCCCCGTCTACCACAGACTACTTCACCTGATCTCACGCCTCCGCAGTGCAGGGCAGAAGGCGGGAAAAAGGGCAAAGAAGATGGCAGTGCCAGGGACTTTTGCAGGGACAAAGGAGGATTCCAGAATGAAGCGGGACCCGATCCAGAAAATCTCCAGAGGGATCTACGGATCTGCAAACGTAAAGGTAAGTGAGTTTTTCAGTTTAGTTCTGCTTTAACTAGTGCCTATATTTCAACATCTTTTACCATATGGTACTATACTAAAACTGTATAAATAAAATGAACGATTCATAAATTAAACTTGATAAATTAATCAATAAATGAGCAAACACAAAGTGCAACCCTTGTTGTCCTAGCCCTCACGTACCCCTAAAGGATGATGAAGCCCTTACTGACGCCTAAATTATCTTATTTAGAATATGATATATTATATTTATATTTCATGAAATAAACATATTACTTCCTGACTGGCGAAAACTACCCATTCAGAGGAACAGTGACCTTTCGCTGTGCCGAATAATATTCAACATGTTCTATTTTAAGATGGCGGTAAATCATTAGGCTGTTATGATAATTAAAGTGTTGCATGTTGTAACCCTCAATATCTCCAGTTCTATAAAGCTGGATGCAGATTGTACACAGCTTTACTTGCATGGGTGCTTCCAGTGTACGTGTCCAATTTTTTTTGGTTCAGCCAAAGCATATCTAAAGTATTCTAAGCCTCTACACAAAATATGCAGCTTGCAGAATCTGCACTCTTATGTGGTTTCCTAATACTTAATATGCTGGTACATTAAAGGTGTGATAATAATAATACCATTCTGGCTAAGGTATCCAAAATGTATCAGGTTTAGTGCTGAGACAGGTCAGAGGTCGGAGCAGTATATGGCCACAAGTATAGCAGAGCACTTTTTATCCTTATGGGCCCATGTTTCAGGCTTGACAATTCTTGTTCATGCAAAAGAACTTGGAAATTAGAGGTGACATCCTGTATATAAGCCCAAAATTGGGTTCTATCAGTGCACTGTCAAAAAAATAAACCTTGATGTTTTTAGTAGTGTGAGCCTCAAAAGCCCAGCATCTTTTAATGTGCAGTTTTTTTTTCCTTTTTGTATAGTAGAATATTATTTGTTTCAATCAGTTTTATTGAGTTTTCAGAAAAAGAAAAAGTAACAAGTAGACATAACATAAAAAAAAAAAAACATAACATTGTAGGCTCCGAATTAACAGACAGATAATGATACCAGGGAGCTGCACATGCCCAGGCGTCCCTTCTGTGCCCCCTTCACTTTTGGCCCCATTATATTAATAAGGAAGGCGCTGGAGCGCTTACACATGCAGGAAACCCCCGGGCGGGATACGGAGCTAGGAGACCAGCGTCCTACTCCGCCGCCATCAGGCCACGCCCCCCATAGTAGAATATTATTAATAATAGGGGTTGCGAATGAATAGCTGTCTACTTCCCAATTCCTAAGGCCTAATAGTGAATTGTAAAAATAAATGTATTACTGTTTAACTGCTAATTGTGTTTATTTTGTATTAATCTTTTTATCCAATCTGTTTATGATTACCTTGGCTTTTTAACAGGTTACTATAAAAGCAAAGTAATGCTAAATAAACAACAAAAGGATTAAATGAATTTTGGCAATGAATTTATCATTATCTTTGTGATTTGGACTCTGACATAGGTGTGTTTGTGCTGAAATGTCATCTTTCCTATCTAAGAAAATTGGTTGGTACATTGCCAATCCACTAAGCTCACAGTTCAGATATAATACAATTTCCAAGAGAAATACATTTTTAAGACTGTTCAGATTGCTTTAATATGAAATTTACCAGCATAGTGTCTAACAGTATGCAAGTGCATTACATAATATCAAATGTTACAAAATGTTTCTCATTACTAGGCTAAATAAATTGAAACTTGGTTCGCACATTTGGCAACTACAATTTTGATGCTCATTGATATGTAAGATATCCAGCAGTGTTCTCAAAACTATTTCTGTGTTTGTGAAACATAATAAAGCTTTCTTGATTAAAAAATGTATTAATAAAACAATAAAGCTATTTTTTATTTCCTTTTAGTAGAGAATAGAAATGTTTAATCTTTCTTTTCCATAACTATAGTGCTAATTTTCTTCTACCTTTGCTTTCCGTGAACAAATGCAATTCGGTACATAAGTAAAATAGTCAGGTAGAAAGTTGGTTACAGGGTCTGGGGAAAAGTCTAAAAACATTGCAAGTTGGGGCAAACCAGCACAACATTCTTGGTCTCATTCTCTCGCCAAAAAACATGATCACTAGTAAAGTTAAAGTGCAAAAGTGGAATTGTTCCAGAAGACATTAGTGGTCTGTAATAAAGCAGTGGATATGATATTCACTGAAACCTTTCCTGGTGGAGATCCTTCCAGGTCCATGTGTTTTCATGCACCCATGAGTCTGAAATGCAGCTCAGAATATTGACCAATTGTCTATAGCCAAATTAAGGCTTTAAAAGATCTACTACAGACTGCAATAATTATTTTATTTGAGGTACCAATAATAGTTTGAGTTGGCATGTTTTTAGTGTTCCTTTTCTTTTGAAACAGATCCATGCACTTTTATTGTTTAGCAACATATTGACATTACCCAGAAATACTTTAGTAATGTAAACTAGATGAAATATGATTAGGTAATAAAAGGTATGTTTACAAAAAAAAAAAAAATTGGCTGCTTGTCAAAAATGTGAATGTCATCAACTATCAAAGTAATCAAGAGAATACTTGTACAGATTAAGCCTGGGTGGAAGGAGATGTATTTAAAATATTATAGGCTTTACAAAAGCCCTAATAAAAAAATAATCTCCCTTGATACGTTGTATATTACTGGGGCTTATTTAGTGATAATTGTAACCCAAGGGCAGTAAATGGTTATAATTCATCTTGGTTATTTTGCTTTGTATTTTGCAGCTCCATGTTTATGTAGTAAAGATTTGGCACAATCTTAAAATGGGTATTTAAAGATCAATGTTTTCTAGAAATCCTATTCAAAATATAAGCACCCTGATACATTAGACAATGATTTTCAGTTCTCAAGGGACTCCTGTTGACACAATTATATCTAAACCCCCTGTGTATGAGTAACCAGTGTAATGAGTAACCTGTAGATATATGAATAATAAAAGAAGAAAGAATGTGGATCACTTAGAAAATTTGACACTTAGGATATGATTTATTAAAGCTCTACAACCCTGGAGAAGTTAGTTGAAATCTGGGTGATGCAACAAACCTGAAATTGATTTGGTCAAGGATTGAAAACGTTTGCCAAATAATACCAACTGATTTTAAGAAAACCCCTTCCGGTTTGCTGCATCACCCAGGTTCTTCCATGATAGTTTAACTTCTTCGGCTTTAGCTGATTTATAAACAATTTATTTTGTTTGTCACATAGGAAGGTGTACAGAGCACACTGAATATATTATTACTGTGACAATGTTGTCTGCTTCTTCAAATCACAGTAAATGACTGATGGACAAACAAGCCCATTTCATGCGTGCCTTATCCACATTCGAGATTGATTAATGGACAACAGAGTTTTTCTTCCTTCTCAAAGCTTTATGTGTTTGTTTTTCAGATTCCTGATTATGGAGGCTGATTGCATTTTGTTTATCCCAGCCAGTTTAAGGATCTTAATTCTTTGTGTTTGAATCCAATTTAATAATAGGTATCTTATCTGTCAAACTGGCTTATACACAGGCAGCCCAGAGATTATTGGTGTTTGAAGATAGCTAGTTCATTCCGACACAGATGTCATGTTTTTTTAGCTCAAATCGGAACTTGAAATTTTACCATTACCAATTTAAGTCAGCCAATGACATATGGACACATTGGGCCCGATTTATTAAAGCTCTCCAAGGCTCGAGAGGATACACTTTTATAATGAAGCTGGGTGATCCAGAAAACTTGGAATGGATTTCTTCAAAGTAATTTGATAGCAAATGTTTTTAATCCATGACCAAATTCAGGTTTGCTGGATCACCCATGAAAGTGTATTTTCTCCAGTCTTGGAAAGCTTAAATAAATCAGGTCCTTGGAGTGCATAATTTCTTAATAATTAAATTATTTTTAATAATTTTGTTTAGAATGCTTTGCCTCTACTAATAGCAGTTAAACCTGTACCACCTATAGCAGGTACCTAAGTAATAGCTCTATTACTAAGTTAACCAAGGCATATTGGCACATATTTAGTCTTCATGTATGTGTAAGGTCCTGGTCTGGTGCCAGTGCTCACCAGGCACCAGTTCCCCAATCTAACAAAAAAAGTTGCAAAGTCCCACCACATAGTTGGCCCTGGGATTTCTGTGCTTAAGAATAGCATTAGGGAAAGAATTGACCGAGGACCAGGAGCCCACGTATAATGCAATACAGTAGATTCCAATGCCAGAGGTCATACACAGTCATGTGAATTGAACATTGTACAACTGTGGTGTTCCCCTGGGGAAGCAGGTTCTTTCCTGCGAAACGCTTTGGAATAGAAAAACATCACTATTCAAAGTGAACTTTCTTTCTTATAAGATTTTCACTCTACCACTTGTGTTTGTCAAACCAATTCTCATTAGAGTTTTTTAATGTTTTTGTAAAAATATTTTTAATGAGTTTGAAATAAAATTGATGCTGTTATTTTAATAAATTGTAATGTTGATTACACCACACAACTCCCCACTTTTTATTGATCCTATCTTAGGATTCTATTTTTTTATTGTTTCAATTACCTTAGGGAGGTGGTAAAAAATGTAAAAAAAAACTTTTTCAGGTAATTCCTTAATCTCCTTGCTGCTGCAAGCAACACTGCCAGACAAAATAAACAGGGTGTGATACTGCAGTGGTGCACAGCATGGGATTGCCGGTCCGATAAGCATCTTGTAACACTACGCATTATTGATTAAATTGATTAAAATTTTTAAATTGATTAAAAAAATTTATTCCAGAAACACCTTTTATACATTGGACAACAATGTTGTTACTTGCCAAAATGTTTGTAGATTTTACATGTCAAAAAAATAATAAAATAATTGAAATACAGAAACACCTTTATAGCAAGTATACAGTAAATGAAAATTATATTGAATATTGAAATAAATGAATTATTAGCTAGTAGACCCATCACATGACTGGGTGTAAACTAGCTAAAAATATTTTACTCTTTGTAAACTTGAGCCAAACTATCACACCTCTTCTGTCTGCTCAACCATAATTATTTTCAAGTTTAGCCAGTTCACAAATCCAGTTTGCACTCCCAAATAAATCAACCAGATTTACACTTCATTATAATTATAATAAATAGACTTACTTTTACTATTTTTTTCAACCCTGCCTCTCGTTCCACCACAAAAACAGTTAAAAAAACATATTTTACAAAACCAGCAAACATGGTCAATTTTTTGTTTAACTGATACATTTCTGCATATTTTAGATTATATTGGTTCGATGTTTATGATTAAATTTAATTTAAAAAATAGCTTAGCATTAGAAACTTAGAATACCATCCTAATAAATTAGTTTATGTAGCCATCTTTTTTCCTTGTAGATAAAATATCTCAGTTCATTGGGAGAAACCTTCTCAATAGCTCAAAACTTTCACAAGGTGCAGCTATACATATTAAAGCAATAATTCCTTGCTGGCATAATATTCTTCTCAAATATACTTTTTTTAAGAACCTCATCCTTCTACTTGTACTTGGTAAAACCTGGTGGTTTTAAATGGTTGGCCTTTGTAATGAACACTGTACTGTATTTGTGGTAATAGGCTATTTAATGACAATGTAAACCAAAATATGGGTCAGCAGGAAATGGATCTTTAATTAATTACTAAAGCATTCTTAAATACAGTGCATTCCTGTACTGTACATTCTTTTTTGTATAGATTATATAACTATTATTTGTAAATCAGGACAGAAATATACCAGAGCTTTAGCTGATTTATGAACAATTTATTTTGATTGTCACAAAAAAATGGTGTACAGAGCACACTGAATATATTATTACTGTGACAATGTTGTCTGCTTCTTCAAATCACAGTAAATGACTGATGGACAAACACACATATAATGTGCACCTAATCAATGTTTGAGATTGATTAATGGACAACAGAGTTTACTTCCTTCTCAAAGCTCTATGTGTTTTTCAGATTCCTCAATATGGAAGCTGATTGCATTTTGTTTATCCCAGCCAGTTTAGGGGGTCTTAATTCTT
Source organism: Pyxicephalus adspersus (assembly GCF_032062135.1). Classification (NCBI taxonomy): domain Eukaryota; kingdom Metazoa; phylum Chordata; class Amphibia; order Anura; family Pyxicephalidae; genus Pyxicephalus; species Pyxicephalus adspersus. The sequence goes on along the minus strand of NC_092860.1, from coordinate 130,729,431 downwards.
TGTGTTTGAATCCAATTTAATTATAGGTATCTTATCAGTCAAACTGGCCTTTTCACAGGCAGCCTAGAGATTATTGGTGTTTCAAGATAGCTAGTTGATTCTGACACTGACTGGCTAGTTTATTTCCTAACTCAAATCAGAACTTTTACCATTTTTTACCATTACCAATTGAAGTCAGCCAATACCATATGGACACATTGGGTCTGATTTAATAAAGCTCTCCAAGGCTGGAGAGGATACACTATTAGTGAAGCTTGGTGATCCAGAAATCTGGAAATGGATTTCTTCAAAGTCTTTTTGTAGCAAATGTTATAAATCCAGGACCAGATCCAGTTTTGCTGGATCACCCAGCTTCACTGATAAAAGTGTATCTTCTCCAGCCTTGGAGAGCTTTAATAAATCAGGGCCCATTGGCACACCTTCTCTCATTTTCTACAAAGTGCTGACATCACTCCAGCCATACATAAAAGATCAAGCACAGAAATACAAAGCACCATGTTGCGGTATCCTGCTGCAATGATATATCAAGTTGCAAAAGCTATTAGGAAGAGCTAAAGTGGCATGAGCCTATGGTATTTGCCAATGTGTTTTCTTTGTTACTGCTAATAAAGAAAATTGGTTTGGAAAAAAAAGGGGCATAAAGCATTTGCCAAATTACTGCTAAAAAAGCAAATTCAACAGTGAAAAATAAAAAAGAATATATATTCAAATGGGCCTACAACATTTGACAAAGCAATTTCCCCAGTAGCAAAAAATCCCAGCATCAAACTTGTATTAGACACTAGTTTTAATATTCTTCATTCCCCATTTTATTGCATCTGACATTAGTTGTGGAAGTTGTAGTAATGACTTTAGGGTGAGTTGAAAGTACAAGAAGCAAGCATTGGTACTTGGAAAAGCAGATTTAACTAATTATGGTCAGATTTGCCCACTTTATTATTATTAATATTATTATTATTATTATTAATAAACTGGATTTATATAGTGCCAACATATTACGCAGCGCTGTACATTAAATAGAGAATGCAAATGACAGACTAATACAGACAGTGATACAGGAGGAGAGGACCCTGCCCCGAAGAGCTTATAATCTAGTAGGTGGGGGAATTTACACACAATAGGATGGGAGATATGTAGTGCTGGGAAGTAGTGATGGTTTCAAAAGACAGAAGATGGGTAGGCAAGTTTGAAAAAATGAATTTTGAGCGCTCTTTCAAATGAGCAGAAAGTAGGAGCAAGCCGAATAGGACGAGGAAGACCATTCCAGAGAGTTGGGGCAGCTCTAGAGAAGTCTTGTATCCGTGCGTGTGATGAGGTTATGAGTGAGGAAGTCATTTGGAGGTCATTGGAGGAGCGGAGAGAGCGGCTGGGGGAGTATTTTTTTACCAAGTCAGAAATGTAAGTGGGACAATAACTGTGTACACAGGGGGACAATAACTTACATTCTGTCCTGCTCTAGAGTACTCTATCAGGGCAGTTTTCAAATTCCATCAACAAAAATATTTCTTACATTATCTTAGCCAACAGTGCAACATGTTTATGTTGTTACACCAATACTTTTCAGCAGATGGCGTGGGTGCATACTGAACCAAAGCTGACTAGAGAGCTGTGAGGTTCTGATTTTCAAATGCTCTTCTGCCACTATCCGGACAAACTGTAGAAACTAATTAAAATCTCAGAAGTAAAGCTACGTACAATGCTTCCCGCCCGATAATCAGCTCAGGGATGATATCGGGTGAGAATCTGGCGTGTGTACAGCGCCATTCGGCCAACGTCTGAATGACCGTCCCGGCGGATCCATGAACGATGGATGGCTAACGATCCTATTGCAAGGTAAGAGGGGGAGAGCCCAGCAGGGTGCCGCTCCGTCGTTCTCCCCCTCTGCATAGAGCAGCACTCGTTCATGCATCGTGCAGTTCTGGCCTAGACCATTCCTAAGCTGCATAATAGTCGTTAGAAAGGATCTTTCACGATCCTTTCCAATGACTAATATGCAGCTTAAGAATGTTTTTTTCCTAACCTGGGTTCCCCCAGAGGTTGCTAGAGGTTCCTTGAGCAATAAGCAGTTTGCGACTCTCAGTTTCACAGATTCCAATGATCTTTTTTTGCTATCTGTAAGGGAGACATTCTTCCCACTGGCCAGCAGTGTAAAAGGCATTCTTCCTTCCCACCACGACTAAAATATTGTGGGTTGTGGATATAGTAATTATAGTAACGGTTCCCTAAATACCTGAAACTTTTTCAAGGGGTTACCCCATATTATAAAGGTTGGGAACAAAGCAAATTTAATATGCCTATTGAATGTTTAGTCATACTGTACTTTATATGCAACCCTGCATCCCTATTAATTTAACTGAGTATACTTGTTTGTGTGCATGAGAAACGAGGAATTAGGTGAACTCAAACTAAAATAGTTTACTACACAGTTTTATATCTTCTACTTAATAAAGAATGAAAATAAAAAATGTTGATGGTTAAGCTTTGTTATGGGAGATGGCCTCGGATGGGAACAGACATTGCCACACAAAGATTGCTTAATCATGAGCAGACATAGAGGAAAGACTTGCTGAAAACATGTTTAATAAGCAAGTGACTGACAAGCAGTGAGAATTGAAAGCAGACATAAGCAAGGTATTTTTTTAAGGGTTAATATTGTATAAAATATGTAAAATGCACATAAGCTGATCAAACAAAACATTAAAACCACCTGCCTAATATAGTGCATGATCCCCATGGGGCAGTAGAACAGCTCTAAACTCAATCAGGGCATGAACTCCACAAGACCTTGCCTGCTGCCATCTTTTCCCCGGTTATACAATGCTCTCTAATCTGCTCTTCCACAATAGAAATATGATTCAGACCAGGACACCTTCTTCTTTTTGCTCCATAGTACTTCTTCTTTTTGCCGCTACCTAAAAGATCCATATTGAGAAATACATACATACAGAAATTGTAAGCGAGAATGGCTGGTGTAAATTTGCAAATCGAGATTGAATTTTCCTAAAAAAAAAAAAAAAAAGTCACACGGGCTGTGCTGATCAATGAATGCAGCCATGGATGCATTTATTGCATTTATTGATCAGCTTAGTGTGCGATCCCCGGCACTAGAGGTTAAATGGGGACAAGTCTCCCTTTTCAAAACCTCGCTTGAGCGTCATCAGGATTTTCCTTTCCTCAGCCAAACAGAGAGCACTAGAGGTTTTGAATGGGGAGACTTGTCCCCATATACCTTTAATGCCAGGGATCACACAATGACAGGAGGATTCCCAGAGCTGCATGATTGAATGCAGCCCTGGGAATCCTCCTATAATGATTTCCTGGAACTTCCGATGGTTCCGCGAAATCGGTTCACTGAAATTTCACAGACGCATTGGAAGTTCAGGGAAATTTTTGCCAGAATGCCAGAGGCTAGGGACGTTCAGTCCTACCACTGACCCCACAATCAAGATTTTATTGTGAACTAGAGAAAAAATTACATTTCTTTCATTGAGTATCCACTCACAGCCTTTATAATATATAAAATTCCAGTAATTAAAAAATAAATCATGAGAAAACTTGCTGTAAGCCTCCTTTTCTTTCAGCTATTAGCAATGTGAAGAGCGATTGAGGTTGGGGCATCATTTTGTTATAATATGCAAGGATACATGGCAGACATGCACATTATGGAAAATTGACTTTTCAGTTTGGCCTCTTTTAGCAGTTTTAGTTTTCCATCACCACCATTGGGTGGCCAATATTTATGTTATTTCCAAACGTATTCTAGAATTAAATTTTATAAGCAATTGGATCTGTTTCTTGCTATGTTACTATAGACACATAAAGGCTTGTTTACCAAAATCTACCTATTCAGTAGCAAACAAGTTATTTAACATGTTTAATGGAGCAAAATCATGCTTGTTTGTAGGCCCAGGTACCATAAGATGGGATAGCAAAATATTTATTATGGTTTATTTTAGGTTTGGTTTGACAACCCCTGCTCACCCCCCATATGATATTCTATAGCCTGGCACATGGGGGTCTATTTAGAAAACAGTGGATCCGACAGCCACTGAAACTCCTATGTAGAGAATTGTCCAAGCTCACCAAGTCCATCTAGGTTTTAATGGCAGTAATTGATTCTCTACCAGGGAATGCTTCATTGAATGACTTATTCACTGCTTTAAAGATAGAACCCTTTGGGGCAATGGTCCATATTATATTTTATTTATTGAAGTCTGGGTCCATACTATGTATGGATTAATAAGTATTTAATGAATTTATTTATATTCTGAACTGACAGTAAAAAAAAGTTTTAAATTGCTTTAAGCTTTACATTTATGTATTAACAATATATTGTTAATAATATTAGGAATTATTAAAAAATTAACAGGTGTGTTTTAGTTGGCGTCTTTGGAAATCCTCCTGCCACTGGCAGCCAATACTAGAGTATATTTCCTCCTACTGACCTCTTCAAACAGGGCTTTAAATGTTGATGCTGGAGCATTCATTCTTCCACAAAAAGTATTCCCAGGCATCAGTAGTCAGTGGGTTTGCTCTATTTATAAAGCAGGGAATCAGAAATTCTCTCAAACATTCCCTTATGGAAATCTTGTAGGGCCATATGTTTCAATGACAGTAATTGATTTACTGTCATTGTATGTTTAAGAGAATGGAGTATATAGAGTATGGAGTATATAGAGAATGGAGTATATGGAGAATGGAGTATATGGAGCATATAGAATTAGGTTAGGAATTGTTTTATGGGTATAAAGATTGTGACATATACAGTAGAGTGTACATCACACTGACAAGGAAGCACTAACTCTGACTATTAAGCGTGTCCTTTAAGCCATATTCAGTTTTATTTGGAATGTCGCTCCACATACTTTTTGCAGCATCCTGTGCTCTCTGAATGTCACACCACACCAGAGTATCATTTTCTCACATTCTAATGTTGGGAGGTATACTTGGATTCCTTTAAGCAGTCATTTAAAATGGAAAGGGACAAGAAAGTTTGTATTTATAACAAAATGCTTACATAGGAACAAAGCAAATACTGATCAGTTCACTCACTACTTTCTCCCACCACATATGACGCAATTATGGAAACTCAATAATGCACAGCTAAATGAAAATAATGTTGCAACATGGCCACTATCTACGCGGCTTCCCAGGAATGTGAAAGGCAAATAACTGGATTCTGCTGCTTATTTCTACCAATCCTTGCATTTTACACACTTACTGGAATTAAGGATTTTGTTTTGTACAAAATGTGCAGGGAGAGTGTGTTTTCACTGTATTATCTGGGGTCACTGAGGGAAAAAGCCAAAGACAGGTCACATTCCCCAAATGTACACCAAAAATAAACTCTAATCAGAGAAAGACATAACATACAAAACACACATATAGAACAAACACAACAGGAGAACTTTGTACAAATGATGATTAGAAATTACATTAGGTGATTCAATTACCTTATTCAATTGAAATATGATTAATTATTAAATATAATAAATACTGTATATTGATAATTACAGTGCTCCTCTTGTATATGATGACAGGATTACCCTGTTCTAGAAAAACTTGGAGACAAGACAAATTTATATCTAAGGGCAAGTCAATAGAAGGTTTAATAGTTGGGGGGGGGGGGAAATTGACCTATAGACTGGTCAAGCCAGGTAATCAGGAGAGCAGCACTCATCCACCTGTCCGCCATACTGTTGGTATGGTAATTTTGTCAGCTTGGCAGAACAGTATTATTTTTGGAGTAATACAATCAATAACTATTACTTTAAAAACATGAGTTTCCAATAGTGTTTAAAGTGATTACTAAGTGCCCTAAATACTAAAGTGCCAAAAATGTGCCAATTAGAAGTGTGGTGTGGCTGGTGCAGGGTTAAATATAGATTTGGTTAATTTTGTTGTGTCCTATAAACTCCTTTCTGTTTAAATCATGTCAATGGACATATACCAGGTCATTGTTATCAATTGGTATTTGTTTTTGTAAGTTAATTAAAGAGTGTAATGAATAATTTAAAATCTATGGCATGCAGTGTTTTGTAAGATTGTAACTTTGAGGCTAGGTACACATATAACTGATAAAACAATCAGATCCAAAATGATTGAGGCTATGTACACACGTGCAATCATTGTCGTTAGAAAGGATCTTTCAGGACCCTTTCCAACGATTAACGACTGCACGATGCATGAACGAGTGCTGTACATATAGCACTGTTCTGCTCTATGGGAAGGGGAGGGAGAGAACGGCAGGGCAGCACCCCGCTGCGCTCTCTCCCCCTTCACTTCCATTAAGATCGTTCATCGATATCGGATGATAATCTTACGTGTGTACAGCGCTCATCGTCCATCGTTTGAATGACCGTCCTGGCGGATCCACAGACGATGGACGACGAGCACTGTACACACGTAAGATTCTCATCCGATATCGGTCCTGAGGAGATTATCGGACGAGAACATGTGTGTACGTAGCCTTAGGTTCAGCTTTGTAACCACAGGGCAGATGGTGTGAAACAAGTCCAAGTTCTGTGCAGTAACCTTTTTTCTTTTCATCGTTTCCCACAATTAGCAAACATTTCTGATAAAAAAAAAATTAAAGGATTGTCTAAAATACATTAGATCTTTCAGTAATGGTGATGGTGATTCATTGGTTCACCATGGTGAATGGTGATTCATTGGTTCTTTAGGATCCCACAGCAGTTATTTTGGTCCTGGCACTGTGGTATAATAGATTTGTATGTATGGCATTATAATTTCCCCAGGCCATTTTAATATATATAATATAAATTAGGAGATGTGTCAACAGACAGTATGTGAAATCCTATGAATAATGTGACAAAAATAGAACATAAAGCGGAACAACTAGAAATGGAAGGTCATCTCTACCATGGATTAGCTGGGAGTGTTTGACAATAATATTTTGCATAGTGTTTATCACCCTTCCTTCTCTGTGCCAAGCAGGAAAAAAGAATGATATAAAAACTTGCCATGCTACTTAAATATGTTGTAATGTATTTCAAAATGAAAAAAATCATGTTTGGCAGACAGGGTAATTTGTAATTGACAGAGGTAGTCAGAGGTAGTCTTCTTTTGAAACACAAGAGGCTCAAAGAACAAAGAAAATTGTGCAGCGGGCAAACCATGAGGATGAAAATGGGGATTGATTGTGAGAGTTGAACATTGCATGCTGTCTGTACCTGGAAATGTCTTATTGATATAATTTACCACCATCATATAATTGTAAACCATCTCTAGGGTTTGCAAAGAATAGTCTAAAAAATGGAAAATATCTAGTGAATGGCAGTTCTATAGGCAAAAATCCCTAGTTGATGACAGAAGTTACTAAAAGGCAACAGTAACTCAAATACCCACTCATTACAATGGAGGTACATCTCTAAATTCACAACACATCAAACTTTGACGCAGATCGGCTACAGCAGCAAGAGACCACACCAAGTGCCACTCCTTTAGATAAGAACACAAGTTCACTAACACTGGACAAGAGAAGAATGGAAAACATTACCTGGTCTATTGGAACTCGACCATGTCTGTTGTGACATCCAGATGCTAGATTCAGAATTTGGCAACAACAATATGAAAGCATGGATCCATGCTACCTTGTATAAATGCTTCAGGCTGGTGGCTGTGTAATGAAGTAGAAGGTATATTCTTACCACACTTTAGGCCCTTTCTACCAATTGAACATCATTTAAATTCTACAGCCTACCCTTATTTCCATACTTTTATGATCGCAGTGCACCCATCTTCTAATGGCTACTTCTATCAGGATAACGCTTCAAATCACAAAGTTCAAAATCATTCCAAACGGGATTATATAACTGTACTTAAATAGCTTCCACAATCAGGTGATTTAAATCCAACAGAGCATCGTGTGGTAGAACAAGAGATGCACATCATAGATGTGCCAACAAATCTGCAGCAACTGCACGATGCCATTATGTCAAAATGGACCCAAATCTCTGTTTCCACCACCTAGTTCTATGCCATGTTCTAATCTATGCCAAGAACAAATATGATAGCACTAAAAGCAAAACGAGATCCAACCCTGCATAAAGTGGCCAGTGTGTGTATAAAACAATATAAAATAATATACACTGTTCTATTGATTGAAACCTTAATAGTAATTACAGTAATTGAAAACTTTATAGTAGTTATAATAAAGTAATTTCATTGTGATGTATACTGTAAAACAATAAACTGAATGTTAAACCTTCAAATAAAGTATATATTTAAATCCAACAATGTGTTTGTCTGTGGGTGGTTATTACTAATGGTATATATAATGTTTGTATATGTTATAGATAACATGATCTTTTTACAAGGCATGTAGCCTGATCTGATACAAAAAAAGGGGCTGCACTCTTGCTGCCCTACCACCCCTAACTACTCTTCATGTCTACACTCCATTATAAAGGGAATGTACACATTTATTTAAAAACAATGAACAGAAAAGAACAAAACAGAAAATAATAGTGTGGGGTTCCCCTTTTTTTCCAACCAGACCCATACACGGGTATGCAGCATGGCTGGCAGGAAATTTGGTGCACCTGAACCTTAACCACGAAGGACTGGGGTCACACCAAAACTTAAATTGTGTCTCTATATAAAGAACATACCCTATCTTCAGTGTACAGGAAAATACCTTCTTTTACTTAATTGTTAGGTGAAGACGTTGCTAGGATTCTGTAAGACCTGTGAACAGTTGGGCACAATGAAGAGGGAAAAATAATGGAACAGAGCATGATTAAATAGAGTCCAGGCACACTTACTGGGTCTGATTTATTAAGGTTCCCCATGGCTGGGTCACTTTCGTCAGTGAAGCTGGGTGATCCAGGGAACCTGGAATGGATTTCCTAAAAGCCATTTGATATTTGTTAGTGAATGTTTTCAATCCTGGACCAGATCCATTCCAGGTTCTCTGGATCACCCAGCTACACTTATGAAGGTGTATCTTCTCCAGCCTTGGTGAGCTTTAATAAATTAGGCTTATTGTGTACACTTCATACTGCCACAATTCTTGTACCCACAACATATACTTTAATTGATGTGCCACTGAAACATATACACCTTAAAAATGGAATCCTGTCAAAAGAGGAATATGGTGGTTACCCTGATTTCATCTAACAAATGCTCACTGGCTGACCTCCATCCACGACATCTTTCAATATTCTGCAACAGAATGGCACATTGTAACTCTGCTCACTTGGAAAAGACATGCATACTTTGCCAATTATACACTTGGCTGAGTAAATATTAACTTAAACTTAGTAAACAAGATAAAGGGCTTGTTCATTTTGATTACCTAATTATGTGGAAGAAATATTTGAAAAACAAAGTGACCAGAGATTTACTGGGCATGATTTATGAAAGCGCTACAAGGCTGGAGAGGATACACTTTCATCAGTGAAGCTGGGTGATCTAGTAAACTTGTAATGGGTCTGGTCCAGGTTTCAAAACATTTGCTAGCAAATAGCAAACAATTTTAAGAAGTTCATGCCAGGTTTGCTGGATCACCTAGCTTCACTGATAAAAGTGTATCTTCTCCATCCTTGCAGAGTTTTCATAAATCAGGCCCACTGTGTCCTCTGAGTTTTCTGACCTTTCATTTTCCTAGTTAAACAGTCTCTGAGTTATATAGGGGTAGAAGGATTAAGGGGTGGTGTGAAGTATTTTTTTTTGTGTACTCTGTTTTACCTTTAAATAGATAGCAAATATGCTACAGCCACAATTTTTTCAAACTGCATGTTTTTTTAATTTTATACATAGCAATGCTTTGTTTCCAGTACTATTTGCCAAAAGCTTGACCAGTAGCCCTCCAAGGTGCTCAAACTGTTCATCAAAATTATCATCCTGTTGACTTCAATGCAATTCGCCTTGCACAAGTTTTCTAAATGATTAGCCAATCTTTGGGTGACTTTAAAGTTGCCTAATTCACTCATCACTAATGATAATGAACAAATCACTTATGTAGTTTCCAACTAAACAAGAATAAGAGCTATGCAGGTTGTGTTTGTTTAAACTCAATATGTATCTTATTTTAATTTTTAGTTTTTTTTGCTTGTTGATATTTCAAGATGATGGGATTTTTTTTATCATGTTTTAAATCCACACAGATAATAAATGATTTCACAATGTTTCCAGGTATGAAGTGTGAAAATTTCCATTAATACGGCACTAATAAAGTAGTTAAATGGGTTATCTGAGCAGCAATGATAATCTGGGTTCTGGTAATTATAATTTAAGAGTTTCCATGCTATGCAGCCAAGTACCCAGTTAAGGATAGATAATATTATCAATGCCAACTGAACAACAATTACATCTTGGTGATCATCGCCTAAACAACAGATGTGTTAATAATCTTTAGTGTTATTAAAGAGGTATTTCCGGCTGAAGTATATTTGAGCATAAAAAACCCACAATAATATAAAGAAAATGCAGCAGCCATCAATTCAGATTTGTGAGCACATATTGGACCTTTACTTTGCAAAGTAAATTTGCAACCAATCACATGCATTAAGAATTTCAACTTTTTACCCTTTCAAATTACTGCATTTTACAAGAAAACATATTACCTTTGCAAAGTAGACATTATCTACTCTCCTCCCAGCCTAGGAACAGAGGACTAGCAACTGAAGAGGCCAAAATGACAATCACCATACTTACGGAGGAAGTTAGGTGACAGCCAGTGAAGGTATGCATGTATATGTGTAAGAGTTTTTATATGACTTCTCCCTAAATTGACCTTAGACCATGTTATTGACATATGATATTGGTAGGGACATTGGATTGTGAGCTCCTTTGAAGGCCAGTTAGGGACATGACTATGGACTTTTTAAAGTACTGCATAATATGTTTGTGCAATGTAAAGATAATAATAATGTGGGTGTGTGTTGTCAAAAAGTCTCATTTGGAGTACTGTGCTTTAGAAGTGGGTGAAATGAAATAGGCTCACACAGTTTGTTTTCCTCCAACTGGAATGCTTAACTTGACTATGCCAATTGTATATGGTGCAAACTCTATTTCTGGTATTTTGGCACTCCAGGTTTGAAATGTTAAAATATGAACTCTTTCCCCTAGATCAGAGGTCTAGCCAGTATTTCAGTCTGGCTTAACACCCACCTAGTTATGTATTGTTGGATCCAGCCTAATTGAATTGACGAGTTCCTGCACAGTAACCCCAATTACTATGCCTAAAGAGCAGAAGAAATACGCAACTACCAGTCTTTGGAAGGTTGACCTCGGACGTCGTTTCTTCAACCCCGAATGGACTGACGAATTATTCTTTTAATCATCCAATGCGGCAACAACACCAACAGCACTTTCAAGTGGTCGAATCTCAATGGGCTATTCGATGCCAACCACACGTACACGTACAGAGACTTTCATTGATTTCTACTGTCAGCTGCCACATGCTCAGTTTCCAATGTTGTTAGCCGGTGCCAAAAGTGTGATGGCAATGTTTGGCAGCACTTATTTGTGTGAGCAGCTGTTCTCCAAGATGAAGTTTTGTAAGAACAAGCTGCGCTCTCAGTTCACTGACAATCACCCTAATAACATTCTGTTGCTGAACTCCTCATCATTAGAACTTGATATTGTATCTGTCTTTAAGAACATGCAACATCATGTTTCCCATTGATTGTACTGTATTTTTAAATAAAAAACCTTTTCTTAAACACCTTGTTTCTTCTGGCCTAGTGTGCCTTCTTGACTTCCTGTAATGGCCTAGTAGTCCAAAAAGTTTGCCGACCCCTGCCCTAGATAAACATGCAGGTATAAACATTTTCCTCACTCATTTGTGTATATCTCCACATTGAAGCATGGTCTCAAATTTAAAATTGCTGATTGCTGGAACAGACCAGTTTACCGCTAACTGGAGATGACTGGACACTCTGAGCTAAGTGCAGCACCGACAGGGGGGTGAATTTTCTAGTATCGCCAAGCAAAGTGTCATGGTATTGTAAGATGGAGCTAGTAGAAGGAATAATAACCTTAGAACACATAAAGGCACATGGTACAATTAAGCAGATGTCATTCCATAGGAATCAGTGGTAGGGGAAGGTGTTTTAAAAGCAGCTGGGTACGTTTATTAGGCTAACTCCTTAACTTCATTAAGATTGCTTAGTGGGTATTGGGTCATTCCTCTTTTAACTAGTGTTACACACTGAGGTTGGCCGTGCTGGAGAAATTGCTGGACAGGATCTGGATTAAAGCATATATCATGGGGGAGGAGTGGGATTGCCTCCAATTAGAAGTGTTAACACAACAGCAGCAGAGGACATCTTTAATTGTCACGTTGGATACAAAGGAGCAGTAATGTGATTGAGATTCCTCTCACTGATGAACAGACATAAAGTCACACATTACATCTGAGCATGTTCCTCATGATTGGGGTCCCGCCATCTCCAGTCATCCTAAGGAGCACATATGTCAGCAAAAAATCAACAATTACTTGGATGACTGGGGGACAAACACTGAATGTCAAACACTGGGTTAATGCCGAACACAGTTTCTAATACCTCCAGCCTGGAGTTAGAATTGCTTGCAAACACTGTTGTCACAGCCCTGGTACAAATTAGTGCAGTGCAGGGTACTTGTAAGGACAATAATTTCACTATGACGTTTAAAGGGCAGCTGATAAGTCTCAGGGGTGGGTTTGTGGCTTTGCTTCTCTTCTTGTATTGTTCTAGGTGAATTACCATATCAAGGGTAGTTGTCTTAAGGTGCGTACACACTTCCAATTTTTATCGTTCCAATCGAACGACGAACGATCGATTGGGCAAAAAATCGTTCGTAAAAAAGTAACCAACGACGCCGACGAACGAGGAAAGTCGCTGGAAACGAACGACCGGACCGACGGATCGGATTGGACGACGATCGTTGAACATCGTTCGTGTGTACGGTCGTTCGTTGATCATCCATGTTCAGAGCATGCGTGATGAACGAACGTCCGTTCACTTTCCTGTCGTGCACATAGTTCCTCTATCGCTCAAACGATCGTATCTATTGTGTGTACAATATCTATGAACGATCGTGTCGTTAACTATATGTGCAGGATCGGTGCTATACGATCGTTCATATATATCGTGCATGAACGTTCGTCGTTCGTTTTCCAACCATAATAATTGGAAGTGTGTATGTAGCTTTAATAAGGTGGCCTGATCAAATACCTGAGACACAGAAGAGAAAGGACTTGGATCTGCCAAGAAGGATCAGTTAGTTACAGAATTAGGAATTACATGCCTAAGTTTAATACCTGTAACGACCGTGTAGGTTAAGGGTCAGTAAATTTTATATTGTTATGGTCTGACAGACAGAACTCATATCCTTGTTATATGGAATACTGAATATCAGGACAACCAGTTGGGTTTCGGTTTGCAACCTGCTGTGCTCCCCAGGGTGAGGGGGTGCCTGAATACATCCAGGATTTTTTATAAACAGTCAGAGTTGGGGATTTTTTGTCTCAAAATGGATGGAATTTGTGTGATAGAAGTTGAGTGCACAAGAACATGACAAGTAACTGTTAAAAAGATTGAGCTCCTGGTTTTATAGATGACAGATATAATAGTGGAGATCAGGATGTGTTCTGTTATTTAGTGTATACCTAAAATTGAATTTTATTACTCATAATGCACAATATTGCAAATATTTCTCTGACTGGTCGTAAACTATCCTAACACATATCTCTTTGTGTTCTAGAAAGTCCTATATTTCATTATTTGTATTTGTATTCTTTGAATTATACATTTAGAACTAAATAACCTAGCTTAGTTACTGTATGATAGACCTTAGGATTTGTATTAGGACACTTTATCAAGTCTGTACACACACTCTGCTGTACTTTGTTGCTTTATTTGTGATTTTTCATGCGTGACATAATTACTCATAGTTAGTCATTTCTATAGATTACACTAATTTCTGAAAGTCATAAAACTATTTGTGTCATAGTTAGTTGTAGAACACTGGGTTCAGTGTACATCATGTAGCTGCCTCTAAGTAGAAGCAAATCTCTGGTGGAGTGATATGTGGTTGATCAAGGTGCAGACATCAACCTTCACAGACTGCATGTGTAATTTCACAACTTTCAGTAAATAGATGTATTCGGCTCCTGAATTCCTCTGTACAGAGTTTTATGTTTTTATTGCATATGCCATTAAAATTAAACTTCAGCATCGCCTCCAGTTTTGTACAGTTGTTCAGTTTCTTCTCTTGTACTGAAATTGTTTACTCTGAATTTGCTGTATGCTTTAAATTTTTCAGAGTCTGCAAGCTGCAGCAAGTCACATATGACCCTATGGCCCTGTCTTACTGTCCCAGGCCCACCTCTTTAATTTATGGAAGTTTGGTTCTTCAACATGGAGGGTTTGCATCACATATGGGTGTTACTCAGAGTCATGTGCATACAAATGAAGCCTAAACCTAAGAACACCTATTCCTCCACATCAAAGGCAGTTTATTATTTGCATTAATTATTTAATGTCTGCTGGCATCAGAGCTGAGGGCACATTAGAAAAGTATGGTGGCAGGCTGCTGTGATTTTTTGTACTATGTACATGTATAACTATTTTATGTATGATCTCCATCTTGACACACTATACACAATAAAACCATACACCCAGAAGAGAAAAAGCAGTAAGACCAAGTCACAGACAAGGCAAGGGGTGCAAGGCGGTCCCATGTAATATTTGTATGTTGTGACCCTTATTTTGCATAGCAATCCCCTGTAGCGCTGCACTCCCAAATTGTTCCTCTTCTGTTACCAATGTTTCAGTCTTCACCTAATCTTCTTCTGGCTTTGCAGTTTTTGCCACTTAATAGGCCATGTTGGGATGAAGTAACTCAGTGTGAATGTATACAACTACCTTGCTCCAGAAATCATCTGTGCATGTACATAAAGAAAATCCCAGCCTGGCCATCTAAGAGGATGAAAATGCTAAAATGTCAATCTGTTTTGTATAGCAGACAACATATAAAAAGCACTGCCATAACTACAAATCTATGGCTAAATTTGAACCTGGTTTCTTCAACCCTTCGGTAGTGTACTCATAGCACCACTCAAATCCCCAAGTGCAGACCCTCTTCATTCAATCCCCTGCACTTTGCCAAAATTAATTTACCCCAAGAAGAAAGTGTATTACTTGTAAAAGTATGTTAAAAAAGTATTCTCTACTGTAAACCTAGATGGGATCGAAACAAAAAAAAACAATCACCAAGAAACATAGATCACTCTTTAAAAATTAATTATATTAATAAATTCTACATTTAAAAAATAAAATAAAATAAGTGCAAAGAAGAATAAATAATGATAGAACAGCAAGATGTGGCAAGATTCTGGTGGAACAGGTCCTAACGCATTTGTTCACTGCTCAACATAACTTGTGTTTATTGATATTGTTGCTGATTATCTTTTTTCTGTATATTGGTATATATTTTTTGTGTGTTTTTTTTGTTCTTGGGAAACATTAGTTGTAGATGACTTTAAAAAAAAAATTAGGAAAAAGTCCTAAAATATAAAACAAAAACAAAATTAAAAAATATAGCAAACTTTGATTAATTTGTTTAATTTTGTGTGTCATGTTTAGTTGTTTGTAAGTCTGATAACTGCTTAAAGGCATCATTAACAGAATGGGGTAAGACAATGACTACACGCACATGGTAGAAACTTTTGGTATCCAATCACATTTTATTCTTTTTTTTTCTCAGTACAGTACTGAAATATGATTGACTAATATACATAACTCTCCCTTGTGCTTTGGTAATAAATGCATCTAAATGTAAGCATCAGTGATTATTATTCATTGTGAAATATTTTATATATACTTCAGATTTGTTGTAAGATATTGGTGGCCTTAAGGCAAGGCCATATTATATTTACAGTTAGTTTTTTATATTGATGCACAATTTCCCAGTTCAGCTATTACACTTGAACACCCCTGTCGACCAAAGCATTTTTTCACACTTTTTATTTGAAACTTCAAAATGTGCAACATTACATTTTAGCCATGCATTTTTCATCATTTAAAGCTAGATAAAAAAAATACATTGAAAGGAGGGTAAGCAAAAAATGTATGTATCTGCCATTTAACAAACAAGTAAAAGAAAGGAAAACCCAACATATAACTGTCCAAATAACATTACACAAACATGAGGGTTGTCAAGGAAAACCAAGTTGGACCTAAATTCAGGATAACACTATAACACCTTGGACCAGAGTAAATTTAAAAATTTTTCTATGGGCCTTGTAATTTAGCTATAACTGTGGTTACATTGCCTTGCAAAAATATTTTATTTTATGTGCAATCCATAAACCAAAAATGCATACTTCTATTTTAAACAGTTTTACCATAGAAAAAAGTATATCATTTTATCATTTTCCATTGTTCTATTATTGTATAATTTGCCCTGTTTATACTAACTAATTGACTAAAACGATCATTCTTGCACAAAGCACTGACTTTTAAAAAAGTTAGAAAAATAGAAATAAACAAAAAGTGCAGGCACATTATTGTTAACTATGTGTTTTCTTTTTGCTTGATACGGATGTCATATTTGAGGCAATACAATCTTAATTGCTGTTTTTAGTAACTTTGCCCCTTTTTACTTCTACATTTATAATTTGGTGTATCAATCTTGTATGTATTTAAGACTTATTTCCTTTTTTGCTAGTTGATATATTTTCATGTTCTCTTTTCTAAAATGTCATATAAATAAACAATATTAAAAATATTCAGAAAATATTATTATTTGTATGGGGGAGAAGTAATTTATTAAAGCTGACCAAGGCTGGAGAGAATACACACCAGCAAACCTCGCATGGATTTCTTAAAAGCCATTTGCTATTTGTTAGAGATCTATTCCAGCTTTGCTGGATCACCCAGCTTCACTGATGAAAGTGTATGCTCTCCAGCCTTGGTGAGTTTTATTAAATCAGGCCCAGATTTGCAGAAAAAGAGTTCCTGTATTTAAAAGACCAAAGCAGACACGGTGTTCAGTGAATATTCTTCAATATCAATTAATTGTCTCATAACATTTTCATGACTTGTTTTAGGTTGTCTTTAGTATTGTACACTTTTGTGTGTTGTAAACTGTCATAAGTATTACACACTACTGTCGTCATATCAGTCATGAAAATAATATCTGATTTTTTTCATCCTTTTTCATTTGTACATGTAAAATGTGAAACTTTCGTATTGGGGTTACCCAGTGTGGAATCTGTCACTTCTTACAGTTCCATAAGACACTTTATGGGTTTACAGTACTTACAATGATCCTGTTTTAATGTGATTCTCCACCAGGTTTTTTAAATATAAAATAATGTGAAAAAAGTTTAGCTATGTAAAAGAAAAGTCTACTCCATATAGTAAAATAGAGAATTTCCAACCTGCCATACACAACAGTAAAACAAAATTAAGCATTTTGTGATGGTAAGTATATTATAAAGGAAGTATGATCTATAATTTTAATTCTAAAATTTGTCAGAGCTATTCTAATCCACCCATACAACCCACACAACATACCGCATTGAGGTTCTCCATGTATAGTTTTGGTACTTTTTTCCTGAAGAGCCAAATAAAATGCGGCTGCTCAACAGTGTAGGACTTCGGCAATTGCACTTATCTGAGTAATTTACAGTTATCATGTCATAAAAGAATAACTTGTTGGCTGGAATAGATTATCCTATGTCTGGAAAGCATGGAAAAGCTATTTGCGGTCCTTTGGTAATGTATCTGAAGTTCACCTGACAATCTAAATTGAGATAAGATTAATGACTTTAGGTAAGTTCATTTTTTACAGTCCATGGCCTGGGCTCTTGAGTTCATCACCGATGTACCATACTGTGCGTTGTTTACAAAAATATCAGCCAATATATAACTTAGCCATCTCTATTTTGAACTTGGATACGGAATCTCAGTACATCTTGCTTGTTTTTTTATTTGTATTCCTAAGCTGAGAAAAGTTGTTTACTGTTTGTTTATAACAAGATGAGGTATTACATAAAGCGCATTGCGTGCCAGCAAGCTGTCAAGAGGTGCACCCTATGACACCATCTTTACCAATATATATGGATAAAAAGAACATGTATGTCAAATGCTAAAGTCCAGCTTGATGCAGAATTCTATGTGTAGAGCATAAATGTACTTGTGACTGCATCCCATAAGTTGTATCTATAATGGGATACAGAGGAGCTGATGCTCTAACATTAGAGAGTTGCAGACTGTTTTACCACTTCAGCTATTACATCTCTGACAACCTTTACATGTCTATAGGCAATAACAATACCAAAGTCATATGTGTATTTTTATTTTTATTGTTTGGGCACGAGGATTGTTTTTGTGAAAACACACCTATGTTAAAATGTTTTCTTGCAATGTAAAAAAGAGAGCACAATAAATTATTTTATTATTATTATTTTATTATTTTAAAACCTTTTCCACCTTTAATGTGTCACAATTCGATTGAACCACAAACAAATCTGTTCAGGGAAAAAAATATAAAAAATACAAAACATATAAGCTGGTTGTATACCTGTACATGTACACCATTAAACTAATTCTTTGTTGAAGCACCTTTAAATTAATTCACTCCTCTTGTGTAGGAGTCTTTCAGCATGGTAAATCTTGACTGGACAATATTTGCCCACTCTTCCTTGCAAAAGTGCTCCAAGTCTGTCAGATTTCGAGGCCAGCTCTTGTGCAAAGCCCTCTTCAGGTCAATCTACATTTTCAAGGTCTAAATTCTGGCTGGGCTTTTTCAAAACTACCAAAGCAATGACCAATCAATTTCAGGGGGGTGTCAGAAAGACAGGGTCATTCTCTATACTGCTTTCACAGCTCAGCACAGTTACCTTGCTTATCTTTAGTGCCATACCTGGTTCTTTCATACTCTGCAGGCATGCTATGCTTTATAATATAGTAAGCAGGTAACTCATTATCTCTCCCATTTACTGAAATTGTTATACCCCCTGGGAAAACCCCCATGAGTTTTTTCCTAACTTTTGTTATCAGTTATCCTCTGCCACTCTCGAAAGCACAATACATCATAAACGCCATAAACGCCACGCTTTGTATAATGTCTGGTCTACTGCCTGATTTGTGCAGTGCTCCACTGAGTATAGGTATAGCAGACGTCTGTGTGAAATAAACACCATGACAATAGAATAGTAAACTGCAACAAGAATAGAGAATTTCTCATCTCACAGCATTCCCTCTCACACACTGCATCAGCTAACAGGCATTATTGAATAGATTGCAATTGCATGCAGACCACCCATAGCCACATCTGAAGCTAAGAACGAATGACTAACAGGACAGAAAGCAAATAGCTGAAAGGTGATGGAAAGGTAACACATATGGTAGGGCATCCTAGTGGATGGTTCTGTTATTTTATCAGACAAAAAATGAGGTTGGCTTGAGATATCTACTGCACCTTCTATTGTTTGTAATTGGCAAGTCACAATTCACAGGGAAACAGGACTAATTGCCTTCATTATAGGAGAGGACTATCTACACGTGTGCCAAAATAATGGTGAGGCTGGAGTTAAGTTTTTGTTTCAATCTGTTTATTAAGGTTTTCAGTTTAATACCATACATAATTATCAAATATAGAAAAAAAATATATATGAATAGTACAGCAGTTCAAATCAAGAACCTAACAATACAAGTCAGGGGGAGACAATAAGAGAGGGCGGGGAGGCAGAATCGGGGAATTGGGGGGAGGCAAAATACCTTGGTTTCAGATAAAACATTTGGATCATGGCATTAGTTACATTGTTTAAAAATATTGCAAACTATCAAGAATACCATTGTGTGTAGAAGTCATTTCTCAGTGATATTATCAATACTGACCATCTGTGTGAAATAAGAACGTGTTTTATATCCACTATAGGTGGTTGAACAATGTTGTTTTCAACCATGTATTTCCCGGCTAATGTTCTACTCAGTGAAGGCTGGAGATAAGTTTTTTAAGATGACCTGTAGAAAAAAACTAAATATTCTAAAGACCTAACTGTATGGATTATGTTGTATTCAAGATTTAGCTAGGACTTTGTCCATTTCGCACTATATACAGTTTACTCAGACACAGTAGTGAAAATGTCCCTGGCTGTCCTTGTGGTTTTTAAGTCACATATTTCTCAAATGGTTAGATTTCAACCACAGCCGCAAGCGCATTATGTTACTTGAAGGCAGGTCAGTGAGATGGCATAAATTATGCTCATTCACACTCATTGCTTCATGTAAAATTTAAAAGAAAGGGAATGTAAAGTTTTGTCATGATTCTAAATGCTTTTCCTGCTTAGTGGACAGTCCTTGGAATTGTGAATGAGGATGACACATGTTTCTACAGCTGTATAAGCTGTAGAACATCATACAAGAATCTCATTTATATAGAGAATGATTAAAATTGAGGGTTTAAATGTTGCATACAAGGAAGATTTACAGCTGTATAAGCTGTAGAACATCATACAAGAATCTCATTTATATAGAGAATGATTAAAATTGAGGGTTTAAATGTTGCATACAAGGAAGATTAGTTAGAACTTTTTTTATTGATAGAATTTTCGGTCTGTGTGACACTGTGGAAAGAATCTAAATTAATGTTTTTGTAAACCCCAACATATAATATCTCCTATTCCTTACCTTTGAAAGAGTGGAAAATTTGCCTCTCACTTTTCTTAAAGGGGAACTAAAGCTTAATTAAAGAAAGGGACAGGTGATGTTTCCAAAAACATTCCTGCTTGCGTGATCACTGCTTTGCGTGATCTTATCTCCTGTCAAACTTTACTAAGCTGCACATGCGCAGCTTAGAGTCAGTACATCTCATCTTCTCCTGTGGTTCCCCGGACTGAATGAACTGTTATGTCATCCAGACTCACCAATCAGGCCAGACATCGAAGACGAGAAGAAGATGGCGGTTATCACAATAGATTGAGTACAGGCAGGAGTATACAAAAGGCTTTAGTTCTGTTTTAAGAGTTTGGAGACACTTCAACAGAAAGTTAAAGGAGATGTGCATTAATGGGGTCCACAACCAGTTATGGTCAACAGGCAGAAGTTTTGACCCTGCTCCACTTTATTTTTTAGATTCACTTTATTACTATATCGTTTGGGACGAAATTCTAAGTTATACAAACTTGCCATTCTCTGTCTGAAAATTGCCATACAGTTATGCTAACCTTATTCTATATGATTTTCTTTCAATGGTATTTTCAATGAATATTACAACTGTTGTTATGACTATTGATGTACTTATTGATGTACTTTCCACTTATTCGATCTCTGGTAATAAGAACATTCACTAATATATCAATTTAAAAATGATCATGGCACAAAAACTGGATTAGATTTTCATGTTAGTTAACCAAAAAAATGCCTTGTCTCATGAAATATCAATACACATTCTGGCCAAAAATTGATTAGACGTACAGTTACAAATACGAGTAATTTGACTGAATTTTGACTGATTTGAATCTCTGAATCTCGCAAATCAATCTTTGATTGATTTGACTTAAATCCCCGAAAAAGTATGTAAATAAGAAATGTATGATTCCAGAGTTACTGGCAGACCTTAGGTGAAAGTTCTGTGCAAACGTCAGATAGACGTCAGATTTTTGCTGCTGGAAGCAGAGGACCCCCTTACACATGCTAGGTTTTCGCACAAGAAGATCCCGACCAGTTATTGTGGGTGACAATCATCTAGCATGTAGCTTAAGTTCAGTTGAGCAGTGTTCCCAGGAGGTCCCTGACATCCAGATACTCGAAAGCTTCATTGTCAATGACAGACGGTGGCAGCGGGCAGTACTCAATTGTTCACAGCCGTCCCTCCATGACCTATGGTTGATGGGACATTACATGTAACAATAAAAATGGCCACCTCACCCCCCATCTGAACATAGCCTTATAAGACATTTACAGTTAAACTATAAAGTGATTTCTTTATCATTGTAGTTATCATCTAACTTTATTTTATGACACCAATAAAAACAAATTTTCAAATAAAAAAATTATTTTGCACCCAGGCATGTTTAATCTTTGTATGATGATATGATGATGATATGATGTGTTGATGAAAGTGAAGATTTGGCACATTACAAGCAAGTTACGTATAGCAAATATTAGGGAATGTCATTGAGTCTAAGTAGTCACCTGATTTATGAAAGCTCCCCAATTCATTAAAGCTGTCCAAGACTGGACAAAATAGACTGTCATGGAAGAGCCTGGATGATCCAGCAAATTTGGAATGGGTTTCTTAAAAATCATTTTCTATTAGTTTACAAATGTTTTCAATTCTGGATCAGATCCATTGACGGTTTGCTGGATCATCCAGGTTCTTCCATGATAGTCTATCTTTTCCACTGTTGGAGAGCTTTAATATATCAGGCCCAATGTGTGCAGTTTACTCCTGAAAACTGCACTGCAGTTTGTACATGTTAGCTTTTATTTGGCAATCTTGTGCCTACAGCATTCTTTTTTATATTCACAATGTGAAGTCTAGAATAGTGGTCACCAACCTTTTTAGACCCACGGACCACTAAATTTACCAGCTCTGGACAGTGCATGCACGGGGAGTTGGGTGTCACTCAAAGGGAAAGATACTTCCCCCATAGTGACGTCATGATGCCAGAACCCTCCCATCTCCAATCCCAACACTCTCCCATCACAGGTCTGAGCCTGCGATGGGAGAGTGGGCGGGTTGTGTCCAGAAACACAGCACGCCCACCGCCCTGAGTTTGTGATCCATACGGGGGACATGGTACGTGGCTCTGGCTGGTTTGTCCCCCCCCCCCCCCTCCAAGCGAGGTCCTTCCCCTGGTGCACCGGCTGGAGCGGTGGAACACCAACATTTTCTCGCGGACCACCGGTTGGCAACCGCTGGTCTAGAGCACCACTACCTCTATACACCAGTGCATGACACAGTTGAATTTGAAAATAATTTGAATAAGTTTATTTGAAAAGAGTTGAATAGATTTGAACAGGACAATTTGTCCTATTGTATTGCTCGCTATTTTCGTTGTTTAAGGTTCTGACGTGAGGAATTAAAATCCTGCCCCAACTATAACAGTCACATACATACAAAGCAGAATAAGGCATGGTGTTTGGAAAAGATCAGATGCTGGATGACCAGAGATAATATTTATGTCTAGTCCTTTTCCCTCTCCCTTTATGCATACCTTTCACAGTTTAGTTGCTCTTTAAAGCAAAAATAATCTTAAAAAGTAGTAATTTTGAGCATGCAGGTTCCTTGCTCCAAAAGGAACATGTGATGACCCTTCTGCATTAAAACAAGTTTTCCTGCCTGTTTTTGAAGTACACTCATTTCTCCTCAATCCAACTTGGGTATCCTCACCTAGTCTTCTGGCTTCAGGTCTTTGACCATTTGATTTGTGAGGTTGGAATGACATAACTCCAAAGCACATGTGAAAGTTATTTAATTCCTGGCAGCTGGGTATGCTGAAATCGTACAATGAATTGAGCATGCACAGCTCCCTGTACATTACAGAAAAGATTGCTAATAGCCAGGTAAGTATGTTTTATGCAGAACTTGTACCTTCTGCAATAAACATCCTGGTTACTACATTTTTTTATTTTTAAAGTTAATTTCACTTTAATTTAATTGAGTTTCAGATCAAAGCATGTATCCTTGTATAGCATACCATGTATAGACATATAAAATAGGCACCAATCACAGTTTCCTCTTACTAGTTACCAAGCCCAGGGAGTCCCACGCTGTCCCGACTTTCTTCTTCTTTCTGGCATGGATTGGTCATCTACTTTGTTCTCTCTTCTGGCTTTTTCTTATGTTACCCAATCTCACATTTCACAGGCACAAGATCAGGTAATTCATGTTCCTGAAAAAAAAAAAGAAAAAAATGCCAATCTCACCGTCCATGGGTGTTGAAAATAACACCAATGAAACAATTTCTAGTCAAACGGCCATTACCTTTACATTTTTTTTAAACAGACATTGATCTTTAATAAACTCTTAGTGAAGTACAGACTATTGATTTTTTTATTTGGACATCATATAGAACCTTGTAACGTGATAAACAGTTAAGAAAAGCCGTGGGTGTAAAGCGGTCTAAGGTTTATGAAGTCATAATCACAGTACATCAGATACTGTCAGCCACTGTTACATTGCTAATGTCATTAAAGTCAATGAGTTCAGCAGCTAAATACCTGAGATAAGATCCCAATTACACAAATGAATGTTCAATTGGGGCAAGGGCCACTGCGGTGAGCAGAGACAGGTCATCAAGAATATTTTCATTATCACATCTTCAAGGTCTTCCTTACTATCAGAAAGGGGTTACAACAATGTAAAGTACAATGAAGGTGATTATTGACATGTCACTTTAATATGAGCCGTCTGGTGATCTGTGGGCAATATACCAAAGAGCTTATAATTCAGGTACATCTTCAGTATTTTATTGTGTTTAATTGGCAAAATAAAGTAAAATTGCGATGCATACATAAATGTTCATTAACAAGGAACAATATTTAAAATGGGTCACTTTGCGTTGAATTTTTTTCTTGAAAGGGTAATTGAGAACACTGGTTGCTCTGTTTGTGTTTCAGAATGGCCAAATGGGTTAGAGGAGCAGGACATAAACCTTATATAAGTTTCAACACTAAGGCTGCGTACACATGTGCAATAACTGTCCTTGGAAAGAATATTTCATGATCCTTTCCAAGGACAAAAGACTCAATGATGCATGAACGAGGGCTGTACATACAGCATTGTTCTGCTCTATGGAGAGGAGAGGGGGAGAATGATGGAGCGACATCTCGTTTGGCTCTCTCCCCTTCACTTTCATTACGAATGTTCCTTGTTCATGGATCCACCAGGACAGATCCATGAATGACGAGCTCTGTACAAACGCCAGATTCTGATCTGATATCAGCCCACTAGAGCAAATGAGCACTGTGCAAACAGAGCTGTTTAGTTCTATGGAGATGGGAGATGGCACTCCACTGCTTTCCCCTCCATAAGGTATGACTGCGGTCATCCTCAAAGGAATCATTGTGGTTTACTAAACAATTTCGGGGAAATGCTGTACATGTACTAGATTTTTACCTGAGATGAATATATTGTCGATAATTGTTCATCTTGGGCAGCAATCATTTAGTGTGTGTACATAGATTTAGCTCATACATGGTTCAGACTTAAACCTCCAACTGATTAAGAGATTGGAGGAAAGGTATGGCAATGGCTAACCTAAGCAGGTGAGCAGAAAGTGAGCTTTAAAGTGAACAAGTGATTTTTCAGTAAATAGGCAAAGTTATGGATTCTTCTCTATCATATGACAATTGCGGGATAATAAGAGATATTTAAAATGGAAAGTATATCAAGCATGAGCGGAATATGGAGGCCACCATTGCTGGCATGCACCACTACTGATTCTAGAAGGAGATGTATTAGGTAGACTGCTTTTGGTACTCAGAGCCTAAGTGTACCATATATAGTTAAAATCTGATTTTATTTACACTTTACTAAGACAAAAGGCCAAGCCCAAAGTCAATAATAGACAATACTGCAAAACCTGATGCTGGAATCAGTGTTACAACCCATTCTGCCTTTTTATAAAATATTAGGGCTTGCAAAATTCAGCCATTTTGTTCCAACACACAGCTAAAAATTACAACCTGTAAGCCATGAAAATGCTTGATTAGATTCTAGTCTAAACATAATGAGCTGCATAGCCACCCATAATAACTTGAGTCATTGGGATTTTTTAGAGCTCCCCAAAATTGGATAGAATATTATGGGGGAAGCTGGGTGACCCAGCAAGCCTAGATTTCTTAAAAGTCATTTACTGTTTGTTGGCAAATGTTTTCAATCCTGGACCAGATTTATTCTAGGTTTGCTGGATCACCCAGGTTCACCCGTGAAAGTCTATTTTCTCCAGTCTTGGAGAGCTTTAATAAATCATGTCCATTGGAAGGTGGTTTACCAATTGTTAAGGGGACAGACAATGCACTTGTTACAATTAAACTATAAAGGGCTTTACTGTACTTTTTATTCTGTTGCTTGTTTTTCCTCCTATTAGCAGTACTGCAAGGCATATAGAGTACAGGACAAAAGAAAACTATTGTAAAACATTAATTCTATATTTACACGTTTGTATAATTTAGGCACTGTATAGAAAAAAAAAGTGAACAGTATTTGCCTGGCTTGCATTTACCTGCATTTACTACTTAATTACGGTAACTGCAATGAGCTGGCTAGGTACTATAGGCATTTTGGGTTAGACAGGTCACAATATTCATATCTTCCTGGTATAAGTAGTATCAAAATTGCACAAAACTGTATTTGGAATGCAGCAATATCATACACAATAAACATACCATGAACATCTACAGTAAACATCACTGTTAAAAGAATGCAAAATTACAATTACACAAGACATGAAAGCATGAAACCTAATCCATCCGCAGTCTGAGAAAGGCACCTTCCACAAAAATGAATACACTCCTTGCACTGTTCTCCCTGAGTTCATTACTGAAGCATGACCATCCTTGTACAAACTCCTGTGATAAAATACACTTTGCTATGTACAATATTCAAGATAATGATTGGCAAATAAAATCTTTAAACAAAGAAAAAGTTCAACATTTTTTTAAAGGACTAGTAAAGCCAAAGTAGCCACAGGAACCCCACATAAGCACAGAAAATACATAAAAACTTTATGCTAACGGGTCTGACTGAATTTTTTGTTTTGCCATCCTAGAGAACAATGATAATAAGGATCCTTAGCTATTGACTATCATCCTAATGGACGACTTACTACTGAAGCATGGGACATTTTTAAACAATGGCGGCATAATATTTGCTTTCAGAGCAATACAACAGAGGTGACTAAATTGTATTTTCAATTCCTCGAAATTCAACAAATATGAATGGTACCCCAAAAGTTAATTACAAAGGCTGCTATGGCACTAATAATGTTCGTGCATATAGAGGTCTAGCAATATACAAGCACAGTATTCCACTTCAAAGATAAAATGCAAATAACCACCAGCAAATGTGGTTTGCTGATAGCACTATGGGCGTGATTTATTAAAGCTCTCCAAGCGGGAGAAGATAAACTTTCATCAGTGATCCTGGATGATCCACCTGAAACCTGAAAATCAAGTCATTTGATATTTTTTAAGCCCTATGTATCTTGCTGGTTTGTGAATAATTGTGGTGAACATGCTTTGAAGTGGAAATATCTCATATTTTTTTTTTGATGCTTGAGTAAATACTATATTTAACAATTTACTAACACTGTGATTCTGATTTATTAAAGTTCTAGAGACTGGAGGAGATCTTCTCCAGTCTTGGAGTGCTTTATTATATCAGGCACTGTGTATCATTTGTTACTGTACATCTGAAACACAAAAGTGCATCAAA
The DNA here is from genome assembly GCF_032062135.1 of Pyxicephalus adspersus. NCBI lineage: Eukaryota > Metazoa > Chordata > Amphibia > Anura > Pyxicephalidae > Pyxicephalus > Pyxicephalus adspersus. The sequence goes on along the minus strand of NC_092860.1, from coordinate 130,702,026 downwards.
TGTTAACAAAATCTCCACAATCCCCAATGTTATAACTCTGCTGACACAAGCGATCTGTATGGTTCAAGCATTATACCATTACACATTTACACATTATAGATAAGAAGTTATTTTATATGTATCTCCTCCACCATTCATTGCATTTCACTCACCCTAACAAAGACTTTTATTAACAGCTGGGTGTTTTAAAGTGATACCATTTTTTTTCAACAGTAAATATAAACTTCTGAGACATGTTAGGTTTCTTTATATAGTATTTAAATAGCATTTGTGACATGCAGCATTAATTTCCCAAACACATGTGCATTTAAAAAAATTGCCATAAACGAAGGGGAACTAAACTAAAAAATCACATTTACTTGCAAAGCTTTCCTCGATCAGGTTCCATGCCATCCTGGAATTATCCTTCGCCCAGGCACACAGTAGGCACCGGGCGCCACCATCTTTGGCCTTCTTCTGGCTATGTCACCCAATCTTGGCTGCGCATGCATGAGATCGAGTGATTTAGCCCACTGTAAGGGGTAAAAATGCCAATCTCACTGTGCATGGGTGTGATCGACATCTCTTTCCCCTCAGTGTAGGAAAATGCCCAATCTTGGAGCAGCCAGGATGTGTGATGTAGGTATCCCGAGTGGTTCTGCACTCTCATTTGGTCTTGATCGCCACAGCGAAAGAGGAAGGGCTTTACCCTTTTCTTGTTCTTTCTTCTTTTTTGTTGCAGTTACAGAAAAAAAGAAGATTTTTATTTTTTTATGTTTTTTTTATGTAAAGTAAATACTTTGAGTTTAGTTCCACTTTAAGGAGTAGTGTGAGAGATTTTTTTCTTTTTGCTCTGACACTTTAAATAAGAAACTACCAAACAGAGTAATTTAGCCATACCCAGATCACATAAAATAACTGCTTTCCTCAACTACAGCATTTAGTAATCATTTTACATCCCAGACTATGATAAAACAGTGCAGTTATTATTCTGCTACTTTCCTGGTATTTATACGTATATACTTGTTACACAAAAGCCTTTTATCTCACTAGACCATGTCTATCGTTCCCAGTATCTGTGCCATGTATAACAATGAACTACAGTGAAAAGGTTAGAACAGAGACTTTTTCAAACCCTCAATATATCCTCAAACATATTTAATTCTGAAACGAGAATGCAGAACAGAAATAAGGCCCAAACTTCGTATGACTTCTGCTTCAATAAATTTTGAAAACCTTTTATAAAAAATAGACAAATATTTTAAACAATATTACAAACGTAAACACACCAAGATAGATTTACAACAAAAGTAAACCAATAATGACAATAACAAGGAATAAAATAAACAAAATGGGGTGGGTAGATGATGAAAATAGTAGGGGGGGTCCTCTATCATCCCAACTGCAGTGTCAAATAATGATATATATGAAGACATGGGGCAAAACGCAATACACATCAGTGGTCCCCAACCTTTTGCTGCTGGTGACCACTGAATCTACAGACGGTCTGGAGTCCTGTGTCAATCAAAGACGAAGAAACTTCCCCCTGAGTGACGTCATAATGCCAGAACCAGCCCACTCTCCTATCGCAGGCTCAGATTTGAGATGGGAGAGTGAGCGGGTTGTGACCTGAGCCTGTGATGCGAATGGGAGACATGGTGCGCCTGCAAGCAGGGTCCTTCTCCTGACCCCTATGGGGGCCACTCTCACAACCCCAGTGGGCCCTAGGGGTTAGGGACCCCCTGTTGTATATAACTAGGAAAACCAGCACAGCACCATTGCAGTTGAAATTGAGCAGGTAATAGACAAGACATGGGAAAGGAGGTGCAAGCGATGAGGGAAGGTTCAGTGTGGGGGATACATCAAAAAATCCCTAATGACTGTGGGACAGCAGTGCATGCCACAGTCCCACAAACAGTAACAGTATTGTTACATTATACATTATAGTTTTTTGGTAGGAGAGTTACAACACTATAAATAAAATGATTCGTATGCCTATTACTAGGTTTTTGCTGACTTTCTTTCACGATCCTTTCCAACGACTAATGACTGCACGATGCATGAGCGAGCACCGTTCTTCTCCATGGGGAGAGGATGGGGAGAACAACGGAGCGGCACCCTGCTGCGCTCTCTTCCCCTTCCCTTGCATTAGGATCATTCGTTGTCCGTCGCCCATGGATACGCCAGGACGGTCATTTAGATGATGCAGAAAAGCTAGAGGCTTGTCATGTCTATTGTAAGAGGGCAGCTGCGGTCAACTGTAAGTGAAATCATGGAAACTTGGCAAAGAGTAGTACTGGGTGATAGGGCAACAACGGGTCTCCCAGAGCCTCTCCTAACCACAGCTGTTGCATTTGCAATCTTTGGCATTACGCCTTTAAGCTTACCCTTTCAAACACTTTTCTTTTACAATTTAATCATTTCTAGTCATAAGTTTATTGTAGTAGTTAATTAGAATCATAATCAAATTACCATATAGACGTCTGTAGTTACTCATGTACTATCTTCTTGGAAATTTGTGATTTGGAGCAAAGTCCACATCTTCCTGACCTTTGTGTAGTTTAAGGAGAGTCCAATGTTATCAGGCCTATTTAGTTCAAGATTTTGCTTTAAAAAATTATTTATGCCCAAGGCATGATTTATGCATTTCTATGTGAAATGTGTAGGGACTCCACCATTAATACACCAGACGAGACTCTTATTAGGTCAATAATTTCAAATGAGTTAAGTAAGGATTGAATGTATATGTATGAATATCTGTTTATTTCTGCTCTGTTCTATGGCTGGGTTAAAAGGTAATGTGAGAAAAAGATAAACAAAAGGACTTGCCAGCTTCCAGGTAAAACATTTCCACAACCACCAAAAATGAAAAATATTACATCTTACTGCCCTTTGGTGGCTATACAATTTCCACTGTGTCTATGGAGGGAGTCATGGTTGCCACAATAGACTTCTCTTCTGATATGAACCACAAACATATAGTTCCATTCAGGAGTGAATTTAGTAAAACATAAAATTTTTGTTCACTTCATGAAACGTTACAAAGGTATTGCATTCCTGCGAAGGTATTCTTTATTCTCAAGAATTGCAATAAATGCAGGTTCTAAGAACTAGTAATATACAAAATATTGCACTTTTTGTTAATGAATTGAGATATACTTTAAAGAACAGGTAGATCAACAACCATTTAATCCAGGTATGCGTTTAAAAAACATGGATGTGTAAGTTTCTCCTTTATCCAGGTTGCATTTGTTAGATTCTACTTTTATTTCTATGAGCAGGCTTATAATTCTTGTCCAAAAGTTGTGAAATGTATTGTAATGTAAAAGCAGGGACATAAAGAACTAGAGTACAACTGATAACAAATAATGTTATGGACTTAAGTAATAATCACTGAAAAAAACGAATTGCAATAGATAAATTATTTATTTATAGCTTAATAAATAAAATGATTTTTAAATTAGTTTTATCAGGAAAAACAGGAAAAACCTGTACCTAAACTTGTACAAGTGACAAAGGAGACCAGTCCAAAATCTGCATTTAATATTGTCACTAGGGATGAGCAAGAATATTAAGTTTGATCTTGCGGCGAATCGGGCCTTTCTCGCTTACCAAAAATGTAAGCGAGTACGGCCTTCTGATTCGCCGAAAGGTCAAGCTCTTGCCGAACAGGAGGATTTCCAGGGCTGCATCATGCAGCCCTGAAAATCCTCTGCGATCCTCGGGCACTAGAGGTTAATTAACTTCTAAGGTCCCAGGGACCCCACACTCTTCTCAATGAATGCAGCCACAGCTGCAATCATTGAGAAGATGCCCAGCAAAGGAGAATCTCCTGACATTGTAATATAAGTATCTCTTACAAAAGATACATTTGTTACAGATACAAATGTATCATTTGAAAGAGATATTTATATTACAATGTCAGTTGGTTCTCCCTTGCTGGGCATCTTCTCAATGATTGCAGCTGTGGCTGTGTGCAACATTACAATATGTTGTGAATAGATTTTATAGAATTGTCCTTAAGAAACCCCTATGGGTTTTATTGAGAGGTGTGGACAAACATATCGTTTTGTTGAAATCAGAGCACACAATTTTAGTATGTACAAATTATGTTTACTATGTACAATTGTGCAAAAGGAAGGGTGGAGTTTTGCTATAAATATGCAAGAATGCCAAATTGTAAATTGAAAAATTGTAAACTAACCTTTAAATAAAAAAAATACATTGAAAATACAGACATCTAAAAAGGATGAACTGAATAAACTGAAGGAAAAAAATAGTGAAGTGACCGCCTAAACTGCTCTGTTCTCCATTTGAAACATTGGGATTTGACTAAAAGATTTAGAAATCTTCATACAATGAAAGGTGTGAATATTGACTTCAATTATCCAATCATGTGAAAAGCTCTTTCCCTATTTTATTTGAACATTTGTGTACTTAATGTGAACAGGAATTTGATTTTTAATTGATGAATTGAATATTCAAAAAACTCTTGGAGGCTAGTTTTATATTGTTATGGTGCAGAGAGTTGTGGTGCAAAATGAGGAAACTCACATTTTACACATTGGTGTTCTGCAGTGCCATTCAATAGACCTTGTAAACAGACATACGTTGCAGTGGACCATAACACACTACTGTGAGTTGTGCTCGGCTACGTTACAAAAAAAAGGGGAATTTTAAAAAAGAAAGATACAGGGTATCCCAACATTATGCCAGTAATTTTTAGGATAATGATATTCTTTCCCCCTTTATACCTTCTTATCACCCTCTTCTGAGATTAAAAAATCTGAACACTGAACACTTCCTTTTTTTCTGTTTTCTCCTAGAGGGGTTCTCCTACTGTGTCTACACCACTGACTGCATGACATAAATGCTTCTTATTATCTGTGTAGCAGTTGGGTCCTTTGTGAATGGAGAAGAAAATACACCAGTGATCACTAGAGATGAGCGAGAAGGCCTCTGACAGTCTCGCAAAAATGTCCTCGAACTTCCGGCTTGGGTTCGCAAAATTTTGGCGAATCGATTTCACGAATTCCATTAAAGTCAATGGGACAACTTTAAACATTAATAGCAAAGCCCCTATACATGTTAGAACCACCAATTTGCTAGGTATGTGTAGGAGAACAGTGGCAACAAGGGAAAAATACAAAAGTTCCAAAAGACGTGGTTTTCCAGAAAATGGCAGGCAAAGTGACAGCAGGCAAATAGGATATGTACATGATGGACAGCGTACAGAAGGCAGCATAAACATCAGGTCATTGAGAAAGGGTGAACTAAACACACTAGCAACAGTCTCTGCCGTCAAAACAGCAGGAGACCACATTGCTAGCTGCCATCATGACCTGGATGACATGAGTTAGGAATGCCACCTCTAAAGCAGCGCTGTGACATTAGGTAAAAGGATGGAAGACCAGAGATGGAGCATGGGTCAGCAAGAGCAGTAGCAGTGTGTGGCCTCTGGTCAGCTATAGCCAGGGAGACTGCATTGGTAACTGGCATTTAGAGCTGGGTGTAGTCCATCGTCAGAAATTTAACTGCACCAAACTGTCTTCTTTGGTAAATAGGAACAGGTATCAAACACTAAAATATCTGTATTTATTTTATAGTAGGACAGAAATTTCTCTGTACAAAATGGTTTTCTTTGGTAAATAGGAACAGGTTTCCAAACGCTAAAATATCTGTATTTATTTTATAGTAGGATAGAAATTTCACTGTACCAAACGGTCTTCTTTGGTAAATAGGAACAGGTATCAAACACTAAAATATCTGTATTGGGGCTCCCTGATGTTTGCAATCCTGCCTAACTCACACAGCAGAAGCTGCAGAAGGCTGACATTTATTTGCATTCTGATTAAAGTCAAGGATTTAAAGACTGGAGAAGCTGTGCGAGGAGCAAGGCTGTTTTTTGGGCAAAATGTTCTAAATGTGGAACCAGTAGAAGAAGGCCAAGAGGTTGAAAGAGAGACAATAGAAGAAAGATTCTGCATCTCCAGCACCAAAAGGTCTTGAGCTTGGGAGCTTCTGGCTTGAACATATGTCGCTATGGGAAACTGTGTTGGCTGCAGGTGGGCACAAGAAATCATGTTTACTTCTTTGACATCCTCACCATGGGAACAGGGGTCTCTAAAAAATGGTCTCCAAGTGGTGCTTGAAGACAAAGGCATCCTAAAGGTCACCCACAACTGTCGTTGGCTAGGAGATTTTTTGTCCCACCAATATGATGTGTTTTGAATAATGTTTTTTATACAAAGGTGGGTGATGTGTACTTTTTTTCCATGGAGACTGGTGGTTTTCTTCCTCATCAAACATCTACATCTGAAGGAATGTTTGACTCGGTATCTAAATATGCCGTCTGCACAAGTACATTTCTTGAATATCAAACAAACATTGATGGAGCAAAATCCTAATTTGTGTTCCAACCGTCCATTGTCTGCTACTTTGCTGAAAGTGTTGGCTCTGGAAGTATAGCACCTCCTAGATTTGCGTCAAGCTATGTTGGATGGCATGCTCGCTGACTTTACATTGTTAGTTGACAGCTATCTATCGCTGAACAAAAAGCAGATGCTTTAGCTGTGACTTAGCTGTGAGAACTTATTCTCTGAGCTACTGACCTACAGCAAAAAGAGAAGAGAAAAGGCTTTAAAAGAATATGATGTTACCAGCCATGGATTCCTTGTGAGATAAAAGTAAACAAGGCCTGATCACTAAATGGGTCATTCCTAAAAAAAAATAATAGCTACTTTGGTTTGTTTAATACAACTGTTTCAAGTACTGGGCATTTTGTACAATACTGTACATTTGTCCATTTCCAAGTAAATTGCTAATGTAGTCAAAAAAAAAAATCTGTATTTATTTTACAGTAGGACAGAAATTTCACTGTACCAAACCATCTTCTTTGGTAAATAGGAGCAGGTATCAAACACTGAAATATCTGTATTTTTTTTTTAGTAGGACAGTAATTTTTCTGTACCAAACTGGCTTTTTTTGGTAAATAGAAAGAAGTATCAAAGACTGAGACATCTGTAATTTTTTTAGAGTAGGACAGAAAAATTTTTCACACAGAACACAAAATGGAGTGACTAACTAACTATGTGCCTCTGCTCAGATCTCTCCTGATTGGACTGCTGGGCCCTGCTGTGCATCCTGGGAGCAAATGATTCGCTCCCAGCCACGATTCCTGCTGAATTTAGTCGCCATTACCACCCCCTGCTTTTTACCTCGTTCATTCAGCGAGAACACGACCTCATGGCGAATCACAAGGCCGTTCTCGCTTAAATGTTTGATAAGCGAGAAAGGCCCGATTTGCCGCGAGATCGAACATACAAATCTTGCTCGCTCATCCCTAGTGATTACATCAGTAAGAGGGGACAGGTGGGACTGGCACCTGCAGGTGCATTTGAAATGCAGGATTAGTGGTATGCTGCTCCTGAAAATGGTAATGTCTAGGGACCTATCTAGACTGCAGATTTACAGTGGGTGATATCTTCATTCGCAAAGTAAAAAAACTAAAAAGCATGGAAAAAAGATTTAAATTGGTGCGTAGGGTATTCAGTAGGTAAACTTTTCCCAAAGATGACTTTAATGAGGCAGTTGTGTTCTGTTTCCTGGCACAGTATTTCACTGTTTTTATTGTAATATAAATTAGTACTGTCCTCAGGTAATAACTATGACCAATGACTCTGACATCAGACTGAAAAGAAACAGGTTTCACTGACTTCTTATTAGTCTGTTTCAAAATGTTTTTGCAATACATGTATCTGACGTACCTAGTGTCCTAAAAGTTAGATTGTACCTCCAAAGCTAACAATAGTAAAATGATTAGTAGACAAATAGAGCATAAACTCCTATTTTCTGATTGAACAAAACAGCACTCTCAGACAGGGCACAGAGTATAGAATTTTATGGCACTTTTAAGAATGGGTTATTTTAAAAAAATGTATGTATATATATATGAATTTATATTCTACCTGTAAATATAATAACTCAAATACAACTAATTATAACTAAGACTAAAATGCACAGACTGGTACAGTTGGTCAGCAATTCTGCTTTTAAACCAATTTTAAATACCTTTCTAAAGAACATAAAATGCAAACTACTGGCAACAAGTAACTATGCGAATGAATGCTGCACATGAATCACTACTGATTTGACCTAATTTGGTTATTTCTGAGCTTTAGGTAATTAATTGTAGCTGAATTCAGTGGGTTTTCTCACAATGCTTTTCAGTAGGGCTAAACTTGTACAACTCCCTCTTTAAACAAAAAAGGTTGTTGCGTGGAACATTTGGCATGAGGGATTCAGAGGAGAAACAAGAAGTAGGATAGCAGCAGAGATCAATTAGGCACAGAAGCAAATATCAACTACCTGGTAAAAATATTTTATGTTATTTCTTTTATATACAGTTTATATAAAACAATATATGTATTATATAACTATTGCAACAGTACTGTTTCTCCTGATGTATATTTATTGATCTTCACAGGTAAAATGAAAGCATGTACAATAAATTCACATTACCATAGAAGATAAAGAATTTATAATGTTGCTGCTAATTATAAAAGTAATACATGTGTTTGCATTTGATGCACACAAAAAAGGATTTATATCCCATGTTAAAATGAGGAATAAATTCATAATAAAGTTTTTTTTTATCCAGCATACAGCTTTAAAGAAGATCTTCAGGATTTCTCTTAACCAACCAAAATCATCTGTCAGGCCCTATAGAAGTCTAAAGGGTTATTCAGACCATTGCATGGCAGGACATTTGAGAATCTATGAATAAAGTAGGTAAGTGTAATGCAGATTCCTACACTCACCTCACCCAGATGCAGAAATCTTCTAATCCCGGAGCTCTTCCCTAAGTGCAAAGTTTTACGGTAAAGCACTTGTAAACATACCAAAAACATGATTTTTCTTGCAAACTTGATCAGTGTTAAAAAACAACATAATTTCCAAAAGCAAAATCGTAAATAAATTAGTATAAAAAAAATTATTTTGATTCCACTGATTGTTTTTTTATGTGATTTTATAAAGGTAATCCAAAGCCTTGCTGACTTTTCCTAAAATCTCATAACCCATTTTCCTTGACAGGTCCAAGGCCAGGCACTGTAGATAATTGTTACTGCCAAGTAATCTCAGAAGTATTGATTTCCTTTATCTTGTCTTGTGATGGAAGACTGGGCTCCTGTGTGGGCTCAGGTATTGCACAGCTCAGCATGTGTTTCAGCCCAAGTGTGCACATAGTAAGCTGGGCATCTCCTTCCCTTATACAGGGAAATACTTTTGTCAGGTGCAGGGTGAGCCAACTCCCTGTGATCATCAGCATGGAGCACACACTGATAAGCCAGAGGGAACAAATGACTTACTTATCATTTCCCTGATTGGAAAGTGCTGATTAGGAAGACTGGGGTTAGAGAATGTTGTATGAGAGGGCAGTGCTAAAGGGTAAAGGGGAGGTATGGCATAATGTGACCTGGGTGTGTAGGCACAGCTCTCATCCTGTATATAAGTGCTGAAATCCTTGGTACCTGCATCCCAATTCCCAGCACTCCACCTCACCTTTCCCTGCTTCCTCTACCACGGGATCACAAGGTAAGACAGCACTTATTACAACAATTATAGTCTTTCACTTATACATGTTTGATTAAAACTTTGTATATATTTATGTTATAAATAAAGTATGGTGTTTTATTTTATGTAAGTATAAAAAATATAAAACATGGATCAAAAAAATTAAAGTCATTTTCAGGGTACTCCACAATTTTTACACCTTTTATTTTAGAAGACCAGGGTTTATTATATCATTTATAAAGGATATTTAATTTTTTTAATACCACACAATTCTTCAACACCACAAAATATTAAAATAAATCTGGAACTAAATATTTAACAGTTAGTTTGCATTCTAAAGTTGATCAGTGTAAAAATGTCCATGGAGTTTTCTGGGCATCAATTAAATTTCTGACCTTTTAAAGTTGTTTAATCAGTAAACACCTCTATTTTATTCTTGTTGAATACCTAAATATTAATATTTGTTTAATGCACATTGTCATTTTATTATTGGAGGGAGTAAAAGCATAAATAAAGGGACACGGCAATAGGCAGACGACAGTCACCAATATCAGCCAATAATATTTAAAGACTTTTTTGGCCCTGGCACCTCTTACCTGCTCATAAGTTGCTACAAACTATTGTACTGTATAAATATTTAAATATTTTTTAATATGTTACTTTTCTATTCAGTTCCTGGGGTTTGACAATCTGAAGCCACATGTTGATTGGAGCATTAAGTATTTGTCTGGCACTCTGTGCTCATTTTGTGTTTGGCAACTTAAGACACTGATATGTTAAGCAAATTAGTATAAAGGATTTAAAATGATTGTATTTAAATTGTCCCTGTCTGGTGTAAACCTGATGTCTCATTGCATAGTAATGTTCTGTTATCTGCTCCAGTGTTCTCATTTTCCACATTCCTGAAGTGCATCAGAGCAGTGGACAAAGCCGCTGTTTATTTAATTCACCTATGATGTGACCTGCAGTTTCAGTCCCTCCAATTTTTTTTTTTTGTTACTTAAACTTTGTTTAGTTAAAAGCATTAATTTATGTTCCTGCTCAGACAGATGCAAATACAATGGAAAATTTAAATATGTTGGCAGTTGGCAGATTTACTGTCCCTGGTAATTACATTTATTGCTGACCTAATATACTTTGTAGTTATGAGACTTTCTTTTATTCCGATCAGAATTTCTGATCTTTGTATTTGTTACACAGCATTAAAGCTAGTGATGCCAGAGGCTGAACACGAGCTACTAACATTTTTAAAAGAATGTCAAAAATGTAATTTATGTAATTGCCTCATGACAGATTTTCTGCTCCATTTCAAAGACATTAGGCATTAAGCGTCTCTTTCATGGCTTTCTAACATATCAGACTAATAATGTCTGCTGAAAGCAGCCTTCATCTGACTCCCAGGCTGTACAGAAACACCTGTTCAGTATTACTGACATGGAAGCTGTACGGTGCTGGGGGGCAAATGATGGCTACCTTTAGAAAAAAACATATTCAGGTTATCAGGAATGTTAACATTTTATGTGTACATACAATTTTGGCTTAGGCAACATTTTAAACTTTTTGTTATGAAGTTTATATCATTTCATTACAAATATTCCATATTTATTTCTTCCAAAAATCATTCCCTTTCAGTATTTGCCTCCAGCCATAAACATGGATAAAAAGGTATTTAGGTGGTGAAGGAAAGTGGCTCTGTTTTGCCAAGAGCGTTTGCTTATAATGCCAGGGTGCGCTTTGCTTCTCTATGGGAAAGGGGCTATGCTGTGTGAATTCTGTATAAGAAGCTTCCTAAAAAAAGCCTTAAAAGGGAACATTCAATTAGTACAACATTTGCTTTGCTGGTGCACTGGTGCAGTTTATTTTTATATGTTTCAGAATTGTAATCTTTGCATCTTGAGATAATTGGAACAATTACTAAATGTGCAATTAACTTACAAATTAACAATTCAGACAGTAAATAATACCTGTTACCAAGTATAGGGTGGTTGTGACCATCCTTGGGAAAAACATGGATTGGTCATACATAAGACTATTAAAAAAATACACTCAGAAAGTAAGTGGTTATTGCAGCATTAACATGAAAAAAAGATAACTGATTGATTGCATTGATTTCTTAGTGTCAGGGCTGGAAAACTGGAGCCAAGTACATAAAATAATAAAAATTATAAATTTTTTGCAGAGGCTTTTCACCTCCAGAAAGCATCTCACTTCTTTTGATGCTTTATCATAGGGATTAAATATGATGTAGCAATAGCATTGGGTAGCACGAGAACTCCTTGTAATGGATCGGATTTGTGTTATAGCCTTCTAAAAGTTAACAAAGCCGTATAGCTTTGGCTAGCTTATTGGTTTGTGTAAAATATGTGGAACCATTTAACAGTGGAAACTGGTGGTGATAACATGCATAACATTGCCAACATACATCAGGCATATTTTTCAATAGCTAGAAAAAATGCAAAGTATAGGAATTCCAATCAGAAGTAGTCTGTAAGCAGGTAAAAAAAAAAATATATATATATATATATATATAATTCTAATGTGCACGTTTGAGTGCTTCCTTTGGTTTGCAACAGTTTTCATAATTGCTCATTCTTAATTGGTCATTCTCAAAACTCCGAAATAATGTTGGTACTCATGAAACTTTCACTCCTGGCTACTTGATAACTACCACTTGCTTCTAATACAGTACAGTAATAATTTTCCCATGTATTCCTGCACAATGCTACAATTTTATCATGGATCAAACAGAGTTGAGGTGGAGGCGGTAATTATAAATAAGTGGATAAACAGGTTAAGGAACTGACATGTTGATGATGGCCCAGGATATAATTAAAACAATGATTACAGAAACGATTCAGTGTATGACTATGTAGGCAGGTCTTGGCATTGTCCTCCATACAATTTCCTCCCTTGTTTAAAAAATCTGTAAGCCCATCACAGGATATAGAATAACATGAAATAAACATATTAGCTGCACCACCAGACTAGGTATCATCTGAAAAGAATGTACATTTCACAATATTATTATGATGATTATGGACAAATTGTGTTTATGTTACTTTTTCTGACTACCTTGATGGTGCCTTGCTTCTGGTCTATGTTTAAAGATGTACTATCTTTAAAAATAAGTAGTGATTAAACAAATCTAGACATGTATGTTTTAGAAGTTCAGGATAAATAGGCAATTCACTGATTTTCAAAATAACCATTATACAAAAAAAAAAACTTTATACAACCTAATATGTGAAACAATAATACACAAATAATAGAAAAGGAAAGAGTTGTTAAGAAGATTAGTGAATGTCGACTTCTTAAATGATAAATGTAGTAATGATATTCCAATGTAAAAGGTTCAGTCAATAGGTTAAATCATGGCCACTGATATATAGAAAATAAACTCTAGAACAGAGATATTCACCTTGCCTCTTGGCATAAACACATTGGGAGCTTGCAGGCAGTTGTGAAAGACACTGTGCCACCTGGAAAGCTGTGTGACAAGTTAATAAACCATAAAGATCTATAGCTCATTGTGTTTTCAGAATTTATTATCTTTCTCATACAAAGGCTTCTTTGATAAAATCCAACCATTGTCTAATGGGCATTTACCATGTGTACTGTAAAAATAAGTTCCATTACAATTGATGAAAAAACAAACATTGCCAAGATTTTCAAAACAAGATTTGAGGAGGAAGTGAATCCTTCAGAAATTTCCCTTTTAGATTCTTGGTTAAACGAAAAGGCAATACCAGTCCATTGTTTTCTGCATACCAAATGTCAAAGTAAATAAAGGCTTTCAAATAACCAAAAACCCAAAATTACACATTGGACACAATATTGCTGTGGAGATTATGTTCCTACTTGTAATGGTTAGAATATATGTGGAAATGGACCTTTTATAATAAATGGTTAGAGGTCTTCCTTTATAACATGATACACAAAGAATACAAATGTACAACAACCAAAAACAATGCATCTAACATTGTTCTGACAGCTCCATACTAATAAAACAGGATACAAGGTGATTGGTTCTCGTGGTGCTGCTTTCCATTGTTTCTCTGATGCTGTATAATAAATAAGCATGGTGATGGTGAAGGATCTTTAACAAAAAAGCTGCTAGATGGCCTATTGATGGGAAGGTTGTTTATTTTTGGTATAAAAGCTCCTATCGATATTTTTAATATGAACTGTATTGTTTCCAGAAAATGGCTCCCCGGACGCAATTCCAGAATCACATGACTGACAGCCTGGACGATGCCAAAAAACAGCCCAATGCATTCCAAAATGGCAATGCACTCCCTCCACCTGGTTAGTAAAAAGAAAGCTTTAAAATATTGTAGATTCACCTAATGGTATATTTTTTCATATTTAGACCTAACATTCATTCTTATTTATTTATGTTTTTAGACAATAGTAGTTTAGCTACTGCAGAGCCACCAAGTTACTCCACATTGTCACTCTGCAAAGAGATACCTGAAGAAGAAAAGGAGTTCGATCCATGGGACATGCCAGAACTTAAGAGTACTGGACCGAAGTGGTCAGGTAGGTGTACCAGTGCCTTTGGTATTCTTGCCCTGTTTGTATAGTACAGTCCATGGTAATCACTGTGTTTCATGCTTTGTTCCCCACAGTGAATAAACTGATTTTTTATTTTTTTTTTTAGAAATGACCACAAAACAACGTGTCATGTCCGTTCTGCTGGCAATCGCAAGATTTATCTGCTTAGTGGGGTTGTTGTACTTCTTTGTGTGCTCATTGGATGTGTTAAGCTCTGCCTTTCAGTTAGTTGGAGGTAAGTGGGTTTTTTTTTTATAATCCTGTGCAGAATACTATTTGATTTGAAATTGGTGAAACTTGTCACGTCAACAGTTTGCTTCATTGACCTCACAAGACATTACTTGCACTGCGCAAGCAAATTGAATGTAAGGCGAAATGACCAAAGTTTTTCCAATTGTAAAAAACCAATAGAGTTTTCCCACAATTATCAAGCTAGATGAAAAATGTTTTCCACATCTCTATAACATAAAATGCAGGAGGTCAGAGAATGGAACTGGTTTGAGATTTGTTGTGCACAGGAAGTTACAAGTACCATGGGTTTCTGCCAGTGTTTAAATATTATTTCTGAACTTTCACAAAATGTACCTATCCAAGTACTAATATACTGTATGTGCTTACATATTTTGTTCTTGAGTTAAAACAAATTTGAGGCCATCCCTCAAATACACCATAAGGTGGTCACGTCACACTTTTCCTATTGAATTTTATAGTTATGTTATGCAGATTTTAGGTTAGGACTAAGACTAAATTTTAACGGAATTAACTAAAATAATTAATTAATTATTTTTTTTAGGCAAAGCTGCAGGAGATATTTTTAAGAACCACTCTGTTCTCTCCAATCCTGTTGCTGGACTGGTGATTGGTGTCCTGGTTACTGTCCTTGTACAAAGCTCAAGTACATCTACATCTATTGTGGTCAGCATGGTGTCATCTGGACGTGAGTATAAATTCTTAATTATAGAGCATATTAATGTGTGTTTCACATACTTTTCTGGTCTGTGATAAAAATGCAAATGCCTACTTCTGGTAGAGATTATTGCCAACTTGGCACATATGGTATTGGCATGCCACAAAAAAAGGGATTAATTCCCCAGACGAACTGGTTTTGTGTTGTTGAAACTATGTAATTAGTCTGGCTCATGTTGACAGTCTGCATAGCAAGAATATTGACCTGGTTAATGTCAATTTATTTAAGGCACAAATACATTTAAAAGAAAAGGGATAGGCAATGTCCCCTTTGCAGTAAATTAAATATACCTGATCTAATCAAAATATTTATTATACATCCAACTATTGTCAATTCAGTGTCCCCATCTTTTTCCTCTACTTTCATCTTTCATGTGTTGAGTCTTTGGACATCTTGATTGATTAAGTTCATTCAATATTTATATATTCATGTGTTTTTGTTTTGGCAGTTCTTACGGTCAGGACAGCTATTCCAATCATTATGGGAGCCAACATTGGCACATCGGTCACAAACACCATTGTTGCGCTAATGCAGTCTGGTGACCGGAATGAGTTTAGAAGGTATAGTATACACAAACAGATAACCTGATGTAAAGTTTACAATAAATACTTGTACAAAGAAAACAAAAAGGCTATCATTATTGTATGTTTTAAAACTCTTACTCTTCTGTCATGCTGATTTCATAGTTTTACTACTTTCTCAGTTACAGAAAAATTATAGGTTTTTGACTTTGCTTGCTTCATGCATATTTAGCTATAATGCATTAATGCCAGGTAGCTAGTATATAAAATGAAGTCAGCATCAGCAACTTTTTTCTTATTCGTATTTCTTTCAGTACAGGTTTCCTGTAATGTCCTTTGTATATATACTATATACTATGTAAATACTGAAAATAATAAATACATTTTTAAAGCATCAATACAAAATGTGCTTTCAGAACAAAATTTAGTATGAGTGCCCATACTGTCCTAGTAATTCTTTCTATGATTAGACAGCATTTTATTTTTTTTAGATTCATTTCTAACTCACTGTCAGTACACAAGACTGTCATGAGTGGATTAAGCATTTAATCTCCTAATCTGTTTTAAATTTGCTTAAATCTTAATTTCCGTACATACACTGTTTTATTATCTGAGAATAACTTGCTAAAAACTGGAGTTCCATTTATTAACCCTAAGTGTTTTATCATAACAGGGCTTTTGCTGGAGCTACTGTTCATGATTTCTTTAACTGGTTGTCAGTGTTGGTCCTGCTGCCCATTGAAATAGCATCAGGATACCTGTACCATCTCACCAGTGCCATTGTGGATTCTTTTAACATAGAATCAGGGGAGGATGCACCAGATATGCTGAAGGTTATTACGGAGCCTCTCACCAAAGGAATTATCCAGGTATGAATAAATGTTGGCTTTTAGCCATTTTCAGATTTGTAATGTTCATTCAATCAATAAAGAGCAAGTCGTGCTAAATGTGAAATTTCTCTATTGCAGCTTGATAAAAAAGTCATACAGGAAATTGCCAATGGGGATCCAGCCGCTCAGAACAAGAGTCTGATTAAGAGAGATTGTGGATCCAAGGTAAAGTGTCTATGGGGTCTTCAATGTATTAACTTGGGTAGCAGAAAAAAACATTAATTAGTATGTCCATGGCCCAGGTGGGCTCTAAACCTTATCTCCTATACCTAAACTGTAGCCATCCATTAGCCAACTCCACTGCTGCAAACCGTGGTCATACATATTCTTATGCAGCCCTACATAGAAAAAAACACAAATTAATTTAAATATGAATCTTTGCAATCTATAGGTAATACATACCTCTATACATTTCTGAAATATAAATATGACAATATGCGCGTGGCAACAGATCAAGTTGCTAGCCAAAAGTCTGATTTCGGTTGCATATCTGCATTTGTAGAAAGACATTGTAACATACAGTATATAAAAAGATTATTTTTTTAATCAAAATTCTGTATAAATGTGCATGCTTTCTATTTTACACAGATGTGGGTAAACACTACAGTGCCAGGCCCAGAAAATTGCACTGCTAACAGATTCTGCTGGACGGATGAAAACAATGTGACTTGGACAGAGGTCTTTGAACAAGTAAAAGCCTCTTGTAAGTACATAAATTTGTTACTCAGATCACACAGGTCAACCTGTTTGTTGGAAGTTTCCACTTTTCATTACACCATTACAATTTTTATTTATTTTAGATATTACAAATACTGTTTCCTAATAATACTGCTCACAACCATGCATACATTAACCTAATAGTTTATTATAACAAACTAGACCTTTCTAAAGATTACTTTAGGGAAATGTGGGATCCAGAGCTTTGGGATCCAAGGCTTGTGTCTTGGGGAATATAGGTGATCCCTTAGCTCTTATTTAAGTGCCATTGATTTAGTGTACACATAATAAAAGACCACTGCTATCTTGTTTGTGAATGTAGGAACTAAATAAACAAATACAGTAACGTTTCTATATTCTAATGTTTAGGTGGACATCTGTTTGCCAACACCAATCTCCCAGACCTGGCAGTTGGCCTTATCCTCTTGGCATTGTCACTGCTAGTGCTGTGTTTCTGTCTGATCCTAATCGTCAAGCTCCTGAACTCCATGCTGAAGGGACAAGTATCTGTGGTCATCAAGAAGATCCTTAACACTGGTAATAATACATATTATTTTGATAAAGTTTAAATAAATGAAGTGAAAAAAAAAAACTTCAGAGTAGGTATAGGATATAGATAATCATGGTTTCGGTCATTGGAAGTATTTAATGATTAGCAAAAGTCATTGTTTTTGAGGCCTTCCTGCATGTCCTATTGGCATGTTGTCACCTAACCTAAGTTCACCTCATTTAGAACCTCTTTCAGTACATTGTTCTTTCAATATTTGGCTCCCTGTTTAACTCTGTTGAACATTTCATCATACAGAGCCTATTTAGGTCCAGCTATATCCTCACTGGCATTACTATTGACTAAAACGATGGCCACCACACATCATAATGTAATTATGTGAAAGACAGGAGAACTCTTTAAATCTTCTTGACTCATTTATAGGGACACATGCAAACAACCCTCCCTCTTAGGTTGTCCTAGATTGCTCCAACAGCAAACTGCTACCATATAATATTGTTTTAAAATGTTGTTCACAATGTGCCATTACTAATTTTTTTTTACATTACACAGATTTCCCTTTTCCATTCTCATGGCTGACGGGTTACTTGGCACTTTTGGTCGGAGCTGGAATGACATTCATTGTACAGAGCAGCTCTGTCTTCACATCCGCATTAACTCCACTGATCGGTACGAGTCATATATGATCAAAAGTTCTTCTTTGGGAAAATGACTAAATGGTTGTTATTGTTGTCTGACATTTGGTTTGTTTTATCATGTAGGCATTGGTGTGATTAGCATAGAGAGAGCTTATCCCCTGACACTTGGGTCTAACATTGGAACAACAACAACTGCGCTACTGGCTGCCCTAGCCAGTCCTGGGGACACCTTACAAAACTCTGTGCAGGTTTGTCCTCTTAATCTTTTCCTATTTTTTTTAATATTAAAGTTTTTAAATTTTAAGTTTTACTTTCTTGGGAACGTACAAGGGAAAACAACAGGAAAAAAAACATACAATAAATACAAACAGATATGAATGTCCATCAATTTGTATCCAATACAAAAGTTACAACAGGAAGAAATATGGAATCTCAATATTCAACACATCATGTTTACATCAATCAAATCACATAGGTTCCCTGTGTCGTAACAGCCTAACAATTAACAAAAGACAATCATTTTGAATACCAGACCATAATAACAATTCCTTTGGGCTCAACCTTCATTTTTAATTATTTATGGATATTAAAGGAAACTAACATACTAACATGGAGTCCTATACTATTTTTATCGATATCCGGCAGGAAAAGCAGCAGCTGCACTGTAAATGCCATAGAAACAGCAGCAACACACTAAAACTGAAAAAAGCCTTGGGACTTAGGACGTTGTGTAATAGATCCATGGGTGCCTAGCAATAGTAGTGCTACTAGGAAATATATTCTCCTAATCACCTGATTTGCAAAAATAATGTTTTTTGAGACCTTTGAGCTAATAGGCAGCAGGCCAAATTAGTTAATAGGCATAGGCAATAATTAAGCACACATGGATCAAAATGCACATCGCTCCAATCTGGCTTCAACAAAGTGAAATTTAGCAAAGTGCCTAAATTACTATATTATATTGTAGAAGCTATATAGAAAGAAAATGTATACAACATAGGACTCATGGCCTCAGGACAGATGCCATTCAAGAGATCCAGGGCACATAGCCTGGATGCCTAGTGTCAGCAATGACCCTGAGTATTTATTTACTATAGTAACCAGTTTATTGTATCTATAGAGAGGCAGCATTGTCACCCTAGTAAATAAAGTGTGTTAGAACTACATGACACTTTGCCGCCCATAGCCAGTGATGTTCTGCAGTCCCAAGACTCTTTCTGTTCACATTGTTTGACATATTAATACAGCGTTCATAGCACAGCACTGGTTTTCTATCAGGATCCAAAAGTATCTTAGTGTGCACTTAGCGAACTAAAAAAAAACAATTAGTAAAGTTGAGCAAATTTAAGATTTTAATTGTTAGCACAATTAAAGTTGTTGTACATTAAAGTAAAATACATTTCTTGCTTGTTTCTTTGCAGATTGCATTATGCCATTTTTTCTTCAATATATCCGGGATCCTTATTTGGTATCCTATTCCATTCATGAGAATACCTATTCGTCTAGCTAAAGGCCTGGGAAACAAGACAGCCAAATACCGCTGGTTTGCCGTCATCTATTTGATTATGTGTTTTTTCTTGCTGCCTCTGGCAGTGTTTGGCTTGTCAGTTGCTGGATGGAAGGTTCTTGTTGGAGTTTGTGTTCCTATTGTGTTTGTAATAGTTCTGGCTATTATCATCAATGTATTGCAAGCCAAATATCCACGGGTTCTTCCAGACTTTCTGAAGACATGGAACTTCCTTCCCAAGTGGATGCGTTCTCTAAAGCCATGGGATTCTTGGATGACCGGTGCTGCTCTGTTCTGTGGTCGCAGATGTTGCTGCTGCTGCAAATGTAAATGCTGCAACTGCTGCCATACCAGTGAAGATGAGGAGTTGTCCATGGACATGCCACCAGCCTTGAAAGGTCATGAGAATGTTGTTGACTTGAGTGATGAACTGCCGACTATCGACAGCAAAGATCAAGGGAAGAACCTGAGCCTTACTCCCTTGTAGGAAGGTCTACCATGAGAACTATATAGATTATCATCCCACTTTCATATTTATTAATGACATGATAAAAGTCAAAATTTACCTCTATGTTATGAGTGGCTGTGTGCATCAGGATGTACCTAAACAATAACTGTATTCACTGTTCTAAGTCAATCATGTTCTGACTTTTAATGATCACAACCTAATTCTCCAAGGTGCTGTACTTATTACAAATCCTAATTATGGTATCACAACTCTATAGAATATTTTTGCATAACGGAATAGACATACATTCGGGGAGATCAGTGAAATAGCAACATCATAGCTATAGGCTTGTGGATGCAGCAGAATATCAAGCAACAGTATAGATATATTCCTAAATTCTTATAGGTCTCCAGAAAAGTTTTATTGATCTAAAAATCTAGTGGGTGATACAGCCATATGCCCTTCTAGCAATGAAACATTTATTTAAATTAAAAAAAAAGAACAAAGAAAGATCTTTTCTATGGGAGAACTTTGTCTAAACATCAATGACACCGCCTCTTTGCTCTACTCTACTCTACCCAAAACTAGAAACATTTTGGCTTGAGTTCCACTTTATGCAATAGGTCCACTCTGTGCTACTGCAAATCCTTTATGGTATCAGAATCTATTTTTTTATTGAATCTGTATAATTTATATCAGGAAGAACACGATTAGAGAACAACAATGTATTCTAAATGCTTCTTACAGAATTTACTGTGTACTGTGTACATACTAATACTCTATTGTATATAGAAATGATATTTTGGATTTTACTTTCAAATACTATGTGTCTTTTATTACTTGTGTACTTGGCATTGAGGTACTGCCAAAGGAATGTAAAAATGTAAATTAATATTGTGTTTCTATGCCTAATAAATATTCTATATCACAAGATTACTTCTGAGTGGTTCTAAAGAGCTGCATTTCGGTATATGAATTCTGTGTGATATTATATTAAATGACTTTACACATTACATATTAACATGTCATGCAACATGAGCTATTTGTTAAAATTAATGGATAACTCTAACGCAAACAAAAGGTAGATAACCTGCTATATTTTTTTTTCTATTTGAGTTTTATAACATCCTTGCAGTTTACATTTTTTTTCTCAGCAAAAGCAGTGTTACACTTTTGAATACAATGTCCTAACTATTGACTACAATGAATTTAACAAAAATGTTGATCATCAATACTCTTGACACATGAGTTACAAGGGGCCAACATTGTGCTCACAAAGTTTGTTAAACAATGTGCTTGAATTATGAAATACATAATTAGAGAACAAAGTCTGTAGGGGATGTGCTGTGTCCAATAATATAATTTCTGTGAATTCAGCTTGGAGTACGGCATCCATTTCCAGTATGTGCATGTGCTAAAGACAAGCCATAGAAAGCCAAGACCCAAGACAGAGGTGCCTGGATAGTTTTGCACCTTGAGCGAGTCTTATGCACCTGGTGGATTTGCCATTTTAATAAAGTCCACTTACAATGGTTTATTCTTGATTATTAAAGCACACATATTGGCAGATATAAAAATAATACATTTTTTTGTTTTTACCTTGTAGTATGTATTTTACCTACTATGGGTACTTTCATTTGGTATCCACTTTTGACAATCTCACAGACCAGTGTTTCTCAAACTTCTTAACATGGAGGAACCCTTGAAACAACTTTTCGGTATTTAGGGAACCTCTTCTATAATTACTATATCCACAGCTCACAGTATATTACCATGGTGGTCAGTAGGATACATTTATCTTACATTACTGGCCATTGGAAAGAATGCCACCCTTGCAGATAGCCAAAAATATCATTGGTGTCACCTAAATTGACCTGAAAGCCACAAGTTGCTAATTGCTCAAGGAACCCCTAGCAACCTCTGGAGGAATCCAGGTTGGGAAATACTGTACTATATATTAACACTCAGAGCAGGAGAGGAAGGAGCAGGACTGGGTGCCAGGTGCCTTTCACTGGTCAGTCAGTAGGCTGGTAATGGATAGAGGACACCACCATATTCTTTCTATTATCTGCAGCTGTTGCAGATTGAGTGGTATCAGCTGTCTAGTTGTGGTCATTTTTACAATTTAACTTGCTTCTGTTCTGTACATGCCTAATCAGACATACCGTACCTCCAGAATACCTAAGTGTTATAATAGTCATGTTGGTTGGAATACATTAAGGTGAAATATATGCCTTTCCTATCGAATAATGTTTTTTTATCCTAGGGAATAATATATAAAGACTTGTATTTAACTGTTACAGAACCAAAAGCCTTAGTGCATGTTCTCCTTTTTGAGCTAATAAGAACTGTGACCCAATGTCAAAATACCATTTTTGTGGGGTTTTTTTGGTCACAATACACAATAGGGATTTCCTGCCTACTTTTAGTAGGTAAATGCAAAGCCTAGTAGATAAAAGTGAGCCTTTTCCTTGCTTTGGTATACATACCAGCTATTTCTTTTTGTGGGCATTGGTTTTGCTGTTTTCCTTACCTGTGCTAAACTATTTGTATAGTTCTGCAGACCTAGGAGCAACTTGGCATTTCATTGCATCAGCATACCTCACCCGGTGATTTGTCTTTCTGCAGGTCAGGTAATTTATGTGATTGTTGTGCTACTAATGTAAAGCTCTTTTCCAAACCTTTTAGGTGTGACAACTTTCTAATGACAATTTACCTTCCCTACTTATTTTCAGGCCTGACTAAATTGGATTCATTAAAGTGAGAATCCTGCATTGTAATATCTGTAAGAATGTTTATGAATATGTATGGACCATTCCAAGTCTTTTAACATACTACAGGTGAGTGTATGATTTACCGGACTTTTTTTCATTCCAGTTGACATTTACATACTGCAGTGCATTTCTACACCCTAAAATGGAATCCTGTTTGTTAAAGATAAACATTTGAGTGCACTTCCTAGACTGAATTTACAAGACTACTATATACTGGTATATGTGCAATCTTTTGATATGGATAATTATTGAATGGAATTGGAATTACAACCGTCTAACATTCTTTGTCTCCAACAAAAGAAGTATATTAATTGAGTTCAAATGTGTTTTATTTGATTAGATATATAAATCCATTGGGTTTTACTGATTGGACAACCACAGAGGGCATAATCTACAGTATCTAGACACAGATAACAAAAATCTTCACAAAGCCCCTATCAAGATTATGGCCCTGATTTATTAAAGCTCTCCAAGGCTGGAGAGAATACACTTTCACCAGTGAAGCTGGGTGATCCAACAGACCTGGGATGGATCTGGTCCAGGATTCAAAGCATTTGCTAACAAATAGCAAGGTTTGCTTGACCACCTAGCTTCACTGGTGAAAGTGTATTCTCTCCAGCTTTAAGAGAGCTTTATAAATCAGGCCCTATGTGTAATGCGCCTGGGCACACAAACCACTACCGACTCCAGATATCCTTGAATAAGGTTTATTCAGAATGGTACAGCACAGCAAGGGTTAATTTCAATCAAGCAAGGTACAGGAGGATAAGGCAAAAGCAGGTCAGTAACAATCCGAGGTCTGGGCAGGCAGCAGGCAGAATGGTCAATAACAATCCGAGGTCAGGGCTGGCAGAGTTCAATCAGAGTTAGGTTCAGACCGGGTCACTGAGGAGATGACAAGCAGAAGTTTTAAACACACAAAGACACACCCAAGCACACTGTGGTAACAGAGGCTATAGCGGGCAATGGGGTGATGGACAGGCTCTCCTTAAATAGCCAGGATGACCAATCACCTTGCGCCACCTGGCACTGTCTGATGGGAGACTGAGTAAATCCCCTGCAGCTGATTGGCCGCAGGGAATTCAAACTAACTATGTCCCGCCCTGGGGCGAAGCAGCCGAGTGCCACGCCCTCGGGGGGTACAAGAGGGACGCATGGTAACACGCGCACCTCTTCCCACAGTACCCCTAGGACGTGCACTAATTTGCACTTGCACAGTGCTGGGGGCAGGAACCACATTCAAAGGGATGCAAGGGCTGCTGCCTGGCTGATCAGTAATTAGTCCAGGGCGGATCCCTCCACCAACAGCGACAGACAAGCTGTGAGCAGAGGAGCAGCCTTGGTTATGCTGCTTGCTACTGAGGGGTCTCCCTCTGTGGCTGGGAACCCCAGGGACACCGCAGGCTCGCAGGGCGGGTAAGTTCCTTACACTATGTCTTAATTATGAGCAGAAATAGGACTTATTATTCAAGTTCTTCAAACTGGTTAGATTGGGATACAATTTAAAAAGGGGGTGGTAGTACAAAGAGTTTGCAATGAAAAGGGAAGCTGGAACTCAATGCCTTGCAGGTACAGGTCAACCACAATTCATTTCCTTTAAAAAAACAGTTATTCTAAAATGCTTTTTTTCAAAAAGAAATGTTCAGATTGCCACATGTGTTGGCCTAATCCCAACACCATTAAAATATAGATGTTATTATTTGTTGAGCAATTGTGAATCACAACACAGAGTTTCTGTCTCATTAATTTTGTATACAAATTATTTTTTTACTGAACACACCCTTTTAGGCTTTATTACTAAAGGAAGCAGGAACAAAAAGCCAGCAATGTAAAATGATGAAAGGTAAATAAGGTTGTGCTCTGCCATCCCCACCCAAAACTAATATGTCTATGTTCATGGTGAAAACACATGCTGAGGTTATATAGGTTAAACAACAGCTGTCAAGATGCTGAGGATGGAGCATGGAGAGGTGAGTTTTGATTAAAAAATGTGTGTGAAGCTGGGTGATCCAGCAAACCTGGAATGGATCTGGTCCAGGATTCAAAACATTTGCTAGCAAATAGCCAATGACTTTGAGGAAATCCACTACAGGTTTGCTGGTTCACCCAACTTCACTGATGAAAGTGTATTTTCTCCAGCCTTGGAGAGCTTTAATACATCAGGCTCCAAATCATTAGACAGGTAAAAGTTTTACCAAAACACTTTAGGTATCAGACAATTATCAATCTATTAAAAGAATGATCCCTGATGTATGGCTACATCCAAATATACAAGCAATAAATTTTTTAAATAAAGCTAAACACTAGCTTGTTTCAAAATGTAAGATTCCCCCACCCCCGTTACCTGATAGCCCACCCATTAAGCAAAGTGTTCTACTCTATCTACTCTCAATTACAGCCTTCCACTAAGGGAATCTACAATGGGTTTGAAGACGTTACTGTCTCTCCCTATGTGATGGTGTCCAAGCCTTACAGATGACTGTTGAGGTCCAAATACTGTCACAATTAGGAGGTCACATATTCCCCCAATACATGAAAGTTAGTTTAATTAAAGTAGTTTAGAAAAAGAGTTTTGACAAAGGGGTAAGGAGGCTAAGGTGAGTTGATGGACAAATGTAACGTGATGGGGTAGGCAATCAGAAGTCACAAGCAAAGTGACAAAGTTTCCTTATTATATAAGATATGGGAAAATGTTACAAGAATTTCTAATGACCTTGTTACCTAAATATAACTAAGAATTGCTCCAGGAAAATGTTTTACAATGTGGATTACAAAGTTCACCTTGCGTTGCAGTCATACAGTTTATTATATGCATTCATTGCTTGAACCACTGGCTAATGTGTGACATTAACAATAATCAATGTTAAGAGGAACTACTGTTAACTAGAAAAAACTGGCTTATATGTGCAGCATATCAATTTACATAATCCTTTAAATTGTACCTAGCAGGGATACAAGCAATAAAAACTCAACATGGGTTTTAATCTTTTCCAACACATCCCAAATTTTTGAACAAAAAAACTTTTGGCCTTATATACAGATTGATGTAGATTTTTTGCTCTGTGCTTGAATGTTTTGGACCCTGTAAGTCAGTAAGCTCCCCCTTGGTAGGGAAGAAGCACCAAAGAACTAGCTTAGACAGCAGGTGGTAATACCTGTAATGTGTGGATGTTTCACTGCTGTCAGGTACCAGGTTGTGGCTTCCAATAAAGTCCAACCAATCAGATGATAAAGTATGGTTGGTTACCCACAACCCCAGTCAGTGATGGGTAGCACACAACAGTGTAGACAAGATGAAATGAAAATCAGCAGCTGGTAAACAAACCCAATTACAAGGGGCAGGCAAGAGCTGGGTACACAGGTAAGATTATTCTCATCTGATAATCGCCTCAGGGCTGATATGGGACGAGAATCTGACGTGTGTACAAAGCTCGGTGTCCGTACGAACGACTTTCCTGGGGGATCCATGGATGATGAACGAGGAACGATCGTAATGAAAGTGAAGGGGAGAGAGCCCCCGCAGCAGGTCAATCAAAGAAGGACAAGAGCTATGGAGCAGACAGTAGCAGAATAAAATGGAGGTCAGCATCAGGAAATCAGTCAAAGCAAGTGAAGTAACAGGGAGAAGGTAGAAGTCAGAATGAGGAAAAGTAGAGCATAGTCAGTGGCACAAGGGCTGGAGCTGGTAGGCAGAGAAGTCCAACCATCCACTAAAAGGCAATGGTGCTCACCCCAGAAGACACGATGATGTCCAGGATCGAGCATTCATTCATGTTGGCAGCTATGTCTGCACATGCACATCTGGGTCTCAGGTGACACTGGGTATTAAATGCAATTTAAGGCAAAAGATGACCATTTAATAGACAGCTGGTGCATTTTCTGTTTTCAGAAAGTTGATATTGTCACGGAGGGAGAGACAGGACCACTAGGGGGCTATGGCTTGCACGGAGGTGGTGTGAGCCCTGAGGGCCAAGGCGCAAAGTCTAATCCGTAACCAGGTCTTCTCCAGAGCCTGTGATACTGAGGATGTCGTGCTGTAGATTACTGCTAGGTTGCAGTCCTTGGGCCTACCAAAGTGGGCAAAACACAGTACTAAATCACACAATCAAAGCAGAAGGATAGTCGAGGAAAGCTGGGGTCAAGGCAGGCAGCAAGCAAGAGAGGTCAGCTCACATGCAGGGGTCAATTGGCAGGGATCCAGGAGTTGGCTGGGAACCAACAGACTGGACAAAGAGGGGTTAACAAAAGAGCTGGACACAGGAAACACTGGATTAAGCAACAGGTGTACAGGAACTAGCTCCCAGAACTAGGAGCTCGGCACTAGTGCGTACTTGTTGCACGAACACAGAGTGCAGTGTGTGAGCTAGATAAATAGCCAGGGCTGGTCCAGAGGCTATTTTCTGACTGGCCAGCGGATTGGACGGAATTGATAAAGCTTAGAAGGCACGCCCAGCGTTAGAACTGCCCGCATGCTCAGGAGAGAGGCGTCTACGCTTTAGAGGGGAAGAGGTAAGTGTGACAGGTATTGTGTAAGCCTCACCTACAAGGGCAACATTTCCAGTAGGAACTAGAAAAATTGAAGTGGTAACTTTGTCGATCACTTTTGTTAAAACAAAAAACAGTGGTACCTTGGTATAGTCCTTAATCCGTTCCAAGTACTTGGACTTATACCAAACAAATTTTTCCCATAAGAAATAAAAGGAAAATGATTAATCCGTTCCCATGAAAAAAAATCCTATTGTTACTGGCAATTTATACATTGATGGGGCTGTATGAAAACACTGCTTAATACTAAAATACAAAAGCACATAGATGAAATAAATGAAAATTTAAACTCACTTTACCTTGCTGGGAAGAGTCGAGTGCCTACTAGGATGGTGCTGGGAAGGGAGGAGGAGATGTTCTGTAGTTCACAGAGAGTTATAGCGCGGGTTGTTAACTGAATGGTAGCAACCGGCGTACTGACGCTTGTGGGCAGTCGTGGCTTTGTCTCGAGAGAGGTAAATAAGGGTAGCGCATGGTGTTATGACTCATTTTGACCCATACAAGTTCTAGCAAAAAGGTTGTATACCAAGCAAATTTTTTTGGGTCCAAACAAGACTTATACCAAGTTGGACTTATTCCAAAGCGGACTTATACCAAGGTACCACTGTAATTGCATACAGTCATGGAATAATTACATCTTTTAACCATACAAGGTCTATCTGAGGCTATATATATATATATATTGACTTTTTGTAATCAGGCATTTATGGTCAACTTAAGGATATCCTTAATACCTCTACCTGGCCAAACTCAGGTCTTTCAAGTTTGTTTTAGTATCATTTTAGGATATCTCTGATGTATCGAAACATTCCAGAGGCTCATAAAGCATTTTGTTTGGGATTGGAAAAAATGGACATAATGCTAAATAGAATTGGAATTTCGTTGGGTAGTAGTTGGCGTATTCACTTTTTATGGTTTACAATATGGGGGTGTGGCTTGGTTGTGTGTTTTACTAACATACTACGATCTAAAAAGTGTCCTCCTTTTTGCCAAATTTTCGGAAATATGGCTTAAGCGTAACAGAAATTATTATAGTTTGAGGGCTTCATTGAGTCAGGATGGTATTCTTCAAACTACCATTTTTATTGTTCCTACACAACACAGGCACTTGGCCCCCATTTTATTAGAATGTTAACACATCAACCTTCTGCACTAAATAAAAAGGAGCTTTATTTATTATGATTTGGCAGAGAAAATTCCATACTTTATTTGCTGTAAGATGACAAAAACATTTTTTTAGACCAACCAATAATGTATTTCTGTTTATGGCTTTCTCAGAAAAAATACAGAACCTTTATAAATTATGTCAAACATTATAATGCAAACAAAAGTAATGTGTAACTACTCCTATGTGCAACCCTATGACAGGCCTGCTTTATCTTTCTGTAAAATTTGTGATTAAATTATGTTTGAATATCACTGTGTTTGCATTAGCGTGATAAATCAGCGCTTTTTTGTTACATCTCTAAGATGCAAAATGAATGATATATTCAATATAATCCCATTCACCAATAGAAAATGAGAAAAAAACTTCTCTAAAACCTAAATGGCATGATGAAGGACATAAAACGGACATATATGTAGAACTATTCAAAGGAAAGTCCTAATTTTCTTCTTCTACTATACTAAAATATGTGTCATCTATGCAAACCAATATTTCTTATTTCTGAATGTGGATTTTCCAGGTTGGCTGTGTCATTTGGTTCTGTTGGATCATTATTTGCCATGGTATACGAGGTGTCTTCTAATGGTGGTGACCTCTGCAAATTGTGGACTCTTCTGGAATGGAAGATCAAATCTGGAAAACATTGGTCATTCAGTTATATAAGGTAAGGTAAAAATCAGGGGTAAAACAGGATATCAGTGGGACAAATCTTTGGATGGGGCCCCCTGCATGAACTCAACAACATCATTGGCTGCTCCCAAGAATGTGACCATCCTGGCTCCACCTACATGAGCTGCTGTCCAACTGTAACTCAGGCTAGGTGAGGCCGGGGAGGTCTTGTTCGTGAATGCTGCTTTTGAAAATATTATACGTCAGAAACAGAATGATGTAACCGTAGTTATCAGTCTTAGGCAGGCCCCAGGACAGGTATCATAATAGTTACCCTCATGGTAGGAATCCTTTGACAACATGTTGTGAGAAACCAATATTAGGTTCCTAACACTCCTATTAAAATTGTATTTGATTTTTCTGCACTTTTATCTGCTTTTTAAGTTTTTGACAGTTTCTCTTTAACAGTCACACTATAGCTCCTATGTTAAAGAGAAGCATACAAAACAATCCTGCTATGCCAAGTGATCCTTGACCGTCAGCAGAGACGCAATGCATTAACCTACTCAACTTTCTGATGCTTTTAGGTTGTTACATTTGCCTTTCTTCCATTAGACGTTTGGATTTTTAAACAAAAGTGGTACATCTTTGTATGAACTTTAAATACTATGATAGGCACCATTAGGGTTTGTTCAAACAATGTAAATAGTGGATCCTGGGCAGTTCTCGGTGTTTGGCACCTTGCCAGCCACTCTACTGACCCAGCTTCTGTGCCGGTTTCTAATGAGCCAACATTTCAACATTTTACAGTGGGTGGTACTATAATGATTTATTCTCTGTATGCTGTGCATAGTTCACAGATGTAGGGAAGCAGTAACCGCAAACTCACTGACCATCTGAAAAAGCTCTTCTCATGACCCCATGCATTGTGTACTCATTATCTCCATTACCACACAGGCTGCCAAAGAGTTCATCAAATGCTATCAGAGACGTGTTTAAATGTCAACACAGGTAAAATGCAAATAAAAAAGTGCAGACTGTGAAATCATGACAAAGATAAAGCCTAATCAATATTTACCTTCTATAGTCGACATCCTGTTTCAGAAAGCATTAGCACTACAAGTTTATTGTGTGAAAATAATAGCACCAATGGCAACAAAAAGTCCATTACTTACTGCATTAATGCTTGTAAATGAAAAATGGGTACCATTAATATAAGTTAGGTGTAAGTTTATTAAATGTTTAATGTTTAATAAACTTACACCTAATTTTACACTTACACAATTATATATTAAATGCAAGTTTATTAAAAAAAAACAGAAATATCATATTTACATAAGTATTCAGACCTTTTGCAACAACATTTAAAATTTAGCTCAGGTGTTTCCCATTTCTCCTGCACATCCTGGGATGTTTTGCACCTTTATTGGAGTCTACCTGTAGTAAATTATGTTTATTGGACATGAATTGGAAAGGCATACACCTCTCTACAGAAGGCCACAAAGCTGACAATGAATATCAGATAAAAAAAAAACAAACCATGTGCTCAATGTGTGCAAAGCTTGTAGCATCATACCCAAAAACACCCGTGGCTGTAATTGATGCCAAAGGTGCTTCAACTATGTACTAAGTAAAGGGTCCTAATATTTATGTAAATGTGACATTTCAGTTTGTTCTTTTTAATAAATTTTTGTCCTAAATTTTTTAGGACAACATAATTGTCCTAAATTCGCTTTTTTTTTTTTTAGAGTTTAAACGAATCAAACCAAAAATGAAAATGTTAAAGTCTACATACTTTCTGAAGCCACTGTAGGTTCACTTTAACTCAAGAGTGATCATAAAAATTTCCAAGTGTTGAAAGCTGCCCTGTGAATAATTCAGTCTGAGTTTTGTACTAAATGATACCTTACCTTGCATTGTATATATGCATTGTACTGTGAAAACAGCCATCAGCAAAGATACCAGCACATATACCTGAAAAAGGGAACAAAGTTTTATAGTGCATAGAACAATTTATGACAGTTATAAAGTAATATTGTAGAGGTGACCCTCCTAAGTGTACCATAGGGGAGCGCAGCAAGGAATTCCAGGCATCATTTATTTGAAGGTAAAGAAGAACAAGGGTACAAGGACTAACACCCTCTTCACTGCTGTGGTTCTGGCACCTGGAAAGTCAAGCACATAATTTATTACAGAAAGTGTTTCAAATAGAAATATGTTTTTATTAAAAGGAGTAAATGAAAAGAATTATGAACAATTATTCTGAAATGCTGAAAAGGTAAACAAATACAGCTTTATTTATTTAACTCTTGCCCATAGGAAGGCAATTTAAATCTTTAGAAATGTTTACCATCTTAATCTGCTTTTCTGCCTTTTGTGACTATTTCTAACTTTTGTGAATAACACTTTTATAACCGCAGCACCTCCATACCATACTACTAACTCATATCAACCTGACATCCAAAACTTAAAACTGTTATACTGAACCTCTTAATTATTTGAATCACTGAAATAAATGTATATATATATATATATATATATATATATATATATATATGCAAACTGGACCAGACAAAGAACTAACATTTAAAGCTATATGCGTTTCGCAATTTGTAGTTATTGCCACCATGCAGTTGTATGAAAATGTCATAATACTGTGCAAAATTTTGTATGGTACCAACTAAATAAGGCATTATATGATTGATTTTGTTAATAATAATGAAAATGATAGAGGGAGAAATTCATTCCAGGTTTGCTGGAACGTCTCGGAGAGCTTTCATAAATACAAATGACTCCCTTCACTGCTCTCTGCGACCAGTCAGATGCAAAAGCCTTTACCACCCACTGAAGTTTTTTGGGGAATTACAAAAGGACTGGGCTTATTGCCAGCATGGGCAAACCTTAAACTGGATTTGGGTATGTGTTTAGTACACATGTCCAACCTAAGCCTAGAATCCAGGGGTACTCTGCAGAAATCATTTTGGCTACATTTCTAAACTTTTTTGTCTATATCTTTAAAATTAATGGCCAGGTGAGGTTCACTTTGTGATAAATTTACCCCTCAAGCAACCCAATCTGAAAAAACAACTCGGAAAATAACATAAATTGTTTGTGTGTGTTGGGGGAAAAGAGCTTGCTGATGTAGTAACCAGTCATGGTTTCCTGCACTCATATGGGTCTATACATTTTGGAGATACTGGAAACTATTTTGTTGTACTGTGTAAAAAATGTACAACTTATTCTGCCTGTGGCACCACATTTATTATTATTACTAGTCACAGTATGGATCTCCCTTGGCAGTGTACAACTGCTATACACAGATTTATGTTATACCCAAAACGTAAAGTATACAGTAAATGTATTGGTGCTGCTTCTGTCTGTACAGAATCTATGCATGCTTCAGTTATAAACAGGGTTAGAACATGTAGCTATAACAGCACACATAGCAATACCAAGCATGACACTTAGAAATAAAAGACAAAGTCTCTGGCGGAGTAATGTGTGCTACAATAGCTTACCATGCCCTGCAGTGGCAATGAATTCTGAAATGACAATACAAATGGATCTGAAAGGTTCCCTAGCTTGTACCTGTCTGGCCAAACTAAAACCAATACAAAGGTAAGAATAGATAGTCCCTTACAAGGAGCAATGCTTGTGATTTGGATCTGCTGCATGCTGAGAAATGTATCACATAGGGGCATAATTATTGCACACTAGATATACTGTAGTTTAGGTAATAATAATCATGTATGTTCTATACTGGGTTTTTTTATACATTACGCTGACCTGGGGTTTATTTCATTGCAGTTGTAATATTTATACATTTCAGAAATTGTGAGTGGTAAAATACTGTACCTTTCATAGAGCTCTATCACAAGGGTGCGGTTGTCCACAAATGCTGGTGTGTTTAATTTCAAATGCCTCAACATATATTCAGGAATAGAGATTTCTTCTTGGATAAGTTGAGCTAAGTTGAAAAATCCCTAAAAACACACGTACAATAAAATAAATAACCAAAAAATCTTCAAATTTAAAAAGTTATTATATATATTACAGAACTTGGGTTAATGAAACTACTAAATGCCACCGGGAGCAGGGCTTCCAATAGCAAGCTCTAGATTTTACACTGAATGGTTCCACCAACCCATAATATTTACACTAATGCTGGTATTTGTCCCAGAAACACACATAGACAATAAAATAAGGACAGAGCTGGTGAACAGAAAGTGGAATTATATCATAAACTCAAAGTTTATTAGTATAGTTCTAGGTCAGTCAACAAGCTCTTCTTGCCTTAAGATGGGGATACTTTATAAAGGTAAAAAAAAAAGAGAAAAACTAAGGGCCTCAGCCATGCTCCCAATTGCTCCCATTCGGCTGAATATGAGCAGTTGGGAACAATTTTTGTTCATGCATTTGCAAGTGGTGGACCTTGGTGCAGTAACTGGAAGTGACTTCCAGTCAGATATTTGCTCTGGAGGAAGAACCAAGCTGCAAATGTGTGACAAAGCAATGTCAAATGCTGCAGCTGACACAAAAACACACACATTAGTTAAATAGGGGCACCTCAGTACCGCCAGTTTAAAGGGGGCCCTACAAAAGGCTAAATGTTACCTGTGCATCCCCAAGCACTGCCGCCTGTGTGTACATCTTCGCTGACTCTTCCAGGTCTCTATGGTTGTTTTCCCCACCATTATAATACATGTCACCC
This sequence comes from Pyxicephalus adspersus, assembly GCF_032062135.1. Classification (NCBI taxonomy): domain Eukaryota; kingdom Metazoa; phylum Chordata; class Amphibia; order Anura; family Pyxicephalidae; genus Pyxicephalus; species Pyxicephalus adspersus. The sequence continues at coordinate 130,667,920 of NC_092860.1, read as the reverse complement.
ATCTTCAATAAAGCTGTGAACAGAAAGACAGTCAAAAAGGAGTCAAGTTTTCTTGGTCATAGTGACCATGACAGAGAGTACATTACCACTCAATGCTTTAAGCACATATTTATATATACTTATACCCAGCAAACCTGGAATGGATTTCTTCAAAATAAATCAAAAGTTTTCAATCCTGGACCTAATTCATTCCAAGTTTGCTGGATCCCCCAGGTTCTCCCATAGTCTATCTTCTCAAGTCTTGGAGAACATTAATCAATCAGACCCATTATCTGTGTTACACACACAAAAACTTAAAAGCCAGGTATATGGGACATGCACAGTTTTTTTTTACCCTACTAATGCACCTTCCTCTTCCTTCACACTTCTTAGTTGGGAAAATCAGAGTTGGGAGGGCTTGCTGAGCAGATACTGCAATTTTAACACTTGCTGACAAAAACTGTCCATCCAACACAGCATTTATTAATACCATTTACACTGGACTGCAGGGATACAAAATAACATTGTTTTTGTATTTTCCATTTTGCATAGGTTTTATTCTTCTGAGGATCTAAAGAATGTATTTCCATCTGCAAGTTAAAGCTACCTATTTATTTGTTAACTCTATCAGGACTAATCTTATTTTGTGTATTCATTTTGTTTATTAATTTTGTGTCACATAAGTGAAAAATGGGAAAAAGAAATGTATTATATTGGTACCAGAATCATAATCTTAGGGGTCTATTTATGCAGAAATTCCCTCAAACATTCCCTAGTGGGAATTAAATATTGCTATTGAAACCACAGGGAATATTTGAGGGAATGGTTGATTCCCTGTTTTATAAATAGAGCCCTTTTGTTAAAAGTGTTATTTTAAACAGGACAAAGTAAAGAATATAAACTATATTTTTTATTTACAGAAACACAAAATTTTGTTAAACACTGATCAAGAGAAAAAAGGGAATTTTGGGGGTTTTGTTACTTTTTTATTTTATAGATTTTCATAAAAAATGAAACCACTGTGAAAAGAAACTATCAACAAAAGATGCCATTTTTTTGCCTCTAAAAAAGCGTTATGATAAATTTACTACTTTGTTATCCAATAGGTAACTACTAAAAATTATTAAACAGGTCTATAGAAGAAATGTAAACATTCCTTTGGTCCACAGGCATTGTAAAAGTGTGAGAACTGAAGTGGTTAATATTCACAAAGCACAGTTTACTGACTAGGTCTGGTGGTAGATTTTTAAATTCCTAGGAAAGTGTCTGAATACATGCTTGAAAGCACAAAGAAAATATCTCATCTAAACAACTACATTGACAATGACTAAAAAAATATAATAGTTAAATAAACATTAAGTAGATAAGAATTTAAATTAGCAGTGCTGGACTCTTGACATCTAACTTGCATGCTGTGTTAGGAGGTTACAAAACATAACCCCTATGCCTAGTAAGATTTCCTTTTGGATAGAATCTGAACAGCTATGGTACCGAAGTACGGTTTGTAATAAAGCCATATAATATTGGTATTATAAATATTCTTTCCTTTTCAACTTTAAATCTAAATTAGTATAACTAACGATGAAATGCAAAACATAAAAGACAAAGTACACAACTCCACCTAGTGGATGCTGAAAGGTTCAATGTGACTATTTCACTACCAACATACTGTATAGACATATTAAAGGCAGTAAATGTGCAGTTATGATATTTAAAAGCAGCAATTGACCTGGTATTTGTTTAGATTGGTTGTAACTATACCATGGAATTGCAATAGGTTAACTAAAGTTTTTGTTATGTTACATAACTCTAATGACAACATTATTCACTGGGAAACTTCCTAAAGAAGGAATGTATACAGTATATATATATATATATATATATATAGAATACGCATGTATCTTCTACAGATCAACAATCTCCAGATATGTGGGATTTATGAGAGCTGTATGAAGATCACCAAATAAATGACTTTAGATACAACTCCATCTAAAGTAACCCAAAAGACCACCTCAATGAGTAAAACACAACACAATTCAGTTTTTCTTCATAGCGTAACAAAGTGAAATAAATACCCACCATATGTTGAGGGTATGGGCTGGTGTGCTGACAAATTATAATATCTCAATGCACAGGTATCTCTAGGAAGACTTGCAGAGAGCTCCTACAAAATACATTTTTATTGGTTATACAAAAAATGAAATACTGTATTTAGGTATTAGGTGTTTTAATAATATGTCCCCCATGAAAATAGGATCTTCTTTTGGGCCTGATTTATTAAAGCTCTGGGGAGGATACACTTTCAACTGTGAACTTAGGTGATCCAGCAAGCCTAGAATGGATTTTTTCAAAGACATTTGCTATTTGCTAGCAAATGTTTGGAATCCTGGACTAGATCCATTCCAGATTGGCTGGATCACCCAGCTTCACTCACGAAAGTGTATCCTCTCCAGCCTTGGAGAGCTTTAAGAAATCAGGGCCTATATGTCACATTGCTACTTTTTTTAGGTAGTAACTTTTAACTAATTTTAAGGTGTATGTAAAGCCCAAACAGTTTTTTTCCATGACAAATCAACCATTTTATTTTAATTACTACAAGAAATGGTCTATAGCAGTGGTCGCCACTGGTGGTCTGCGAGAAAATGTTGGTGGTTCACAGAAAAATTTGGACATTAGTTGCAATTTTAATGTTTTATTACCCTCCTGGCATTACGATGTCCGTATTTTTATGCAAAAAGCGATACATTGTTTTGCATGAAAATTTATTTTACATTGTAGGCCTATAACTCCTATGCATACCTCACCAAAATATGTCCAATATTTAAAGAAATGTAATAATAAACTTTAAATAAAAAAACACAAAAATCAGATTAAAATAAGATTGCATAAAAATACTGTACAGTAGCATATATAATATATATATATATATATATATATATATATATATAAATAAATATATATATATATATATACTATATAAAGATTTCCTTGAATTGGACTCAATACAGTTATTTTGTATTGAATCCAATATTAAATATTTAGAATTTCCCTCCCACACGAACCGACACATGCACCGATGTCAACATCTCTGCACTGTCCGGAAGAAGATCGCAAGAAGGGGACGCCGCCCGAGGACCTGAAAGGATGAGCAGGACGCCGGGGGACGTCGATGGAAAAAATGTGGCTCAGGGTTACCGCTAAGGGGGTTAATAATAAAACAAAAATAATATTCCAATAAATTCTTATATTCTGAGTGACAATCTTCACTTTTTTATTGTACTAATTTTACCAATTGTACTAGAAACGGAAAAACAAGGAAGGCGCAGCGTGACGTCAGTGTAGTTTTAAGTTGTATGAGGCAAATTAATAAATCCTTAATGAGTGAGAAAAAGCAAACAAATATTTTGCATTGCTTAGGTAATACTAAAGATAATCCAACTAATGATAATAGTAACAATAGTGATCAGAATCCATAAAGTTCTAAAATTCTAACAAGACACATATTCCTCTTATAGTCCCTGGATTCCAGTACCAATTGTTCCATTCCACCCCAGAATCTTTCATGTACATATAGAGGGATACTTGGCAACCAGAGAACTTTGCATTCCTTAGCAGAAGGCAATTAGGACATACTAGTCTCATAATTGTGAAATCACATTGAAAGATCTTAATGTACGACATGCATGTCCAATGATGTTGGTATACGTTTTTTTAACATTCAAATAAATTGTGATTTTATGTATCTGTATGTAATTGTCTATTGATAAAAGGTGCCTTATAAGCCTGCTATAAGTCCTAAAACCACACACGACAGTAGGAGTGAATTTTCAAGCTCACAAAACTAACTAACAGATGTTCTAGCTCTTTCACACTCTATTTTACAAATAAGTTTGGTTTTACATCTACTAAGCATGGGATGAAGAATAAAACTCTACAAACATTTGAAGAACATGTACAGTCCATAGAGATGATGTCCTGCCAAAGATTTGAACCAGGGACCCTAGTGCTCTAAGGAAACAGTGCTTATCACCTAGCTTCTATACATATTTTAAAGTGGAAAGAATCTGGAGATACATACAGGAAGTTCCTCGCAGAGATACGCCACATTTGTCTGAGATGACTCAATACCGGCTTCTGCTGCCAAGATGAAATACAAAAAAGCCTCATTTCTGCCAAAATCAGAAACAAAATAATTATTCTGTCTGAGGAAAACTTTCAGACTGCACATAATGAATAAACATTGCAAGGAGTTATGTGTAGTTTATAAAAATGACACAGTGTGCTATTTGTTTGGTTTCTATAGAGAACCATTGGTCCATGGATTCCTGTTGCTTTGGGATCAGTCTTGCCTGGTAGTTGATTGTCAGTCATTTGGACATAGTGGACCTAATTTATTAAAGCTCTCCAAGTCTGGAGAGGATACACTTTCATCAGTGAAGCTGAGTGATACAGCAAACCTGGAATGGATCTGGTTCCGAATTGAAAACATTTGCTAACAAATAGCAAATGACTTTTAAGAAATACATTCCAGGTTTGCTGAACCACCCAGCTTCACTGATGAAAGTGCATCCTCTCCAGCCTTGGAGAGCTTTCATAAATCAAGCTCAGTGGGTCCACAAATGCTAAGTCAAACCTTTCAGGCTACCAATACTCAGGATACTATATATAGCCTCTTTGTATAAATAGGGGTTGAAATGATACTTTATTTTAAAGTACATAAAAAAGCTCCAAGTACATAATAACGAAAATAGTAAAAACAAATGAAAACCACAAGTTTCAATATATTTACAATCTCTCAAAAGCATAACTTTCATACTTACAATGACCCATCTAAATACGCATTTACAGCTTTTCTGATAATCAGTCCAACGTTTCCATTTTGTTCAGCTACAAACTTTGCCAAACTATGAAATACAAACATAGGTAAGTTCATGTATGGTATTGGCTCTAGAGAATCTGATATTGTTATAATTCCAAGTACTCATAACTAAAGACAAGATGCTAAATATGCAGCTGAAAAACAAATAGACTGCCAGTTTTGGCTCACTATATGCCAGTCTAAATCCTGGTTTACAGGGAATTTCCAGAGTGATATCAGGATAATTGTAGGTACTTTCTTTGTTTTAATAATAACAAATTATTATAATATAATAAATATTTCTATTTATTATATTATTATAATAAAATTATTATATTTATTTTATTATTAAATTAATGTGTTACTGGTTGTGTTTTTAAGTCTGGCTTGAGCTCAGCTTAGAAGTGGCCACATACACTCTGTAAGCCTAGGTTGCATGATAGCCATTCAATATATTGTAAGTAGTATTGTGATAGAACAATGAATACCTAGAGAAACACACACACAAATTAGGAACCTAGAAACTCACTTCAAATAAGCTCTGATGGGCCAGAATAGAGCAGCCAAATCATAAAAAGTATATATTTATCATGTATTGCAATTGTATACCAAAGCTTTCTACCAGCACAATGGGTAGATTAGTATACTAGCAAAACAAAATTATTATTATTATTATTATTAATATTATTAATAATAATAATAATCATAAACTGTATTTATATAATGCCAACATATTACATAGCACTGTTCATTAAATAGGGATCAGTAACAGATATAATGCTTTCTTAGATTTGCATGGTATTACTATAAGCTTTACTGCAATATCTTCCAACAGACCTTACAACTATCCATACTCTGTTTTTTTAGGTTTATCAAAGCTCTCCAAGGCTAGAGAAGATACACTTTCATCAGGGAAGCTAGGAGATCCAGTAAACCTGAAATGGATTTCTTGAAAGTCATTTCCTATTTTTAGCACATGTTTTCAGTCCTGTACCAGATCTGTTCCAGGTTTGCTGGATCACTCAGGTTCACTGATGAAAATGTATCCTCTCCAGCTTTGGAGAGCTGTAATAAATCATGCCCAATAAATCAGGCCATATGTATTCATTTTAAATGGATCAACAATGCATGGTAATGCATTGCCATGTGTTGTGCTGTAATGGTTTTCTAAAAAATTTTTAGGTCCTTTTTTAGTGAGCTAATAAGCAGTATTTTTTGGCCCCAATAAACAATTTTGAGAAACCAAAAAACTTATAAAGGGAACTTGATTTAGGGGAGCAACACCAGGGGTTCCCAGGTCATCACGCTTAAAAAGAGATACATACTTATAGAGAAGAAAAACTGCCTAATATGATATAGTTAGTTGCTTATTCCTAACTAATATTACCATATGTTTTACTTACATTACAGCTGCCTCTGCATTTCTTTCTATATTCTTCAAACTCCCTGTGATTAAATATTGGGCTACATTAATAGAGGCTTCAATATGACCACCTTCTGAAGCTTTCGACATGAATTCAAAGGCACGCGTCTATGAGGAAGAATATATGTTAGCACATTTTAAATGAAGAATAATAGTATTATTAATAATTGTGATATCCAAAACTGTACAGTGACCCCAGAACAAGTCATAAGGGGAAATCTTTCAATGGGGACATGTGTCCAGGGAGCAAGTGCTTTTTTTTGATGAGATAAAGTCATACCTGTTTCGGGGACCAAGTGTCTTTATATGATGGTCATACTTACTTCATTGGGAACAGATTCTTTTGGATGGATTCCATGCAAATGCATAACTCCAAGATTAAATGCGGCATCTGCATTGCCCTGATCATAGGCCTTACTCCAGTACTTCACAGCCCTCACATAGTCTTTCTTAAAATTGTGGTAATACCAGCCCAAGCCATTTAGAGCCTCCACTTGTCCCTGTGGGCAAAGGAAGATCAGTAGGATGTCTAATTCATCTTATAGAATTACACAATTGCGCTCTACAAATGTGATTAGTGTGCTAATGAGGACATAAAGGGTATAACATTTTTTGTATGTAAACACCAGTAGTAAAAGATGTACAATATTTATCAAGACTATCTAACTTTACCAAAAACCAATAAAATAGTTTGGAATAACTTTTAAAAACCTATTTATTTTAGTGACAAATCCTCACCGGAATTACCAATTTCCTCCCACTACCCTGGCCAGTACAAAGTTGAGTTATAGGATCCCCTGATTTTTCATAATGATATAATAAAAATAGATAACCTAGCTTAAAATAATGATATTTTTATAAGGGTAACAACACAAATAAATGCAGACACCCAGTAAGCATCCCAAGAAGACGTTAATATATGGTTAAAACCAGCAGCACCCATCCCACAATGCAGAATCCAAGGACTGCTATACTACATGTTCCAAAGCCAATTAATATGTAACCTAAAATATGTTTACTATCTTAGTTGCCTTGATTGCATTGACATTTTAGGCTTTTTTTGTTGATATCTATGTATAACTAATAAAGATTATATTTTAACTGCATTTAAGTGTGGTATAGAAAATTCCTAAAACCCCAGTTTTTGGTGCCACACTATTTACATTTATGCTATTCTAGGGATCATACCTTGTTTTACTTTTAGTTAAAAAACAAAATTACCTTGGAAGCAGATTTCTTCATTAACTCCAATGCCAGTTTCATGTTTTTTGGTACACCATCACCCTAAAAATATGAGTAAATGTAGTATTAAATGACATGATTTATACTAGGAGTATTGATTGTACAGATCTCAATGTGTGTAAAAAACACATGATTGTAAAGTGCCTGTGGTGTATAAATAATAGTAACAATAGCATAAATAAAAAAAATTGTGAGGGTACTGATGTCTGTTAAGAGATGGAGGAAATGCAGATTGGAACCCAAATAGAACGGGAGCTGCCTTGTTCTGGGAAATCCTCAAAATCAAGTACACAATGACCTACTACAAATCAAGGGATGATTTCATTCTTGGTTATAATTAGAATTAGAATTTTGGGTCAAAATAATTCTAAATATGCCCCCTATTCTTTTATCTTAAATTTATTTACATGTGGTCATGCAACAGCATGAACAGCTAATCATTATAACTTTAGCAAATAGGAATCATTCTAAGAACACATTTTAAACAAAACTACCTATTAATCTATACAGGTAGTTGCCAGGTTACATATGACATAGGGGACTGTAGGTTTGTTCCTAAGTTGAATTTGTATGTAAGTCAGAACAAGTATATTATTTTAATAAATGCAATTAGGGCAGATATGTGTCCCAACATTCACAACCAAAGCAAAGCAACATTCACAAACAAAGCAAAAAAAACAAAAACAAAAACTATGGAACCTAGACATTCATTAACTTCTGGAGCAAGTTCTTTTATATGCAAAAAGAAACAACTGCAGAGTTTGTCTTGGTCAATAAAGAGTTACAAGAGGTTGCAAAAGAGCTCACACCCCTAAGATCACCCACAACCTCAGCTGTGTTTAACAAAAGATTTTTACTGCAAGTCATGAAAACTGCCACCCCCCCCATCATGTCTCCGTCCTGCACATGAGCGACCAGGGAAGCCCCGTACATATCTAGGAGTCCTCCAGTGTCAGATGTCCTTAAAGCATACCTAAACTCAAAATTTTCACTTTACATAAAAGGGTAGACAACCCTTTTATGTAAGGTAAAAATTTTGTGCAACACCCTTTTTAAAAAAAAAGGGTGCAACACCGCCCCCTAATTCGAGAATGAATGGGAACGCAAAGCCTCCCAGGATATCTACGTCATGCATCCTGGGAGGCTCTTGGGTGCTCCTTCTGCACATGCGCAGAAGGACCCCCCGATCTCATGCATGTGCAGTGAGATTGGCAAGTTTTTTTCCACCTACGTCACCCAATCTCGCGCCTGCATCGGGTGAAGACAACGCGGGACCCGATGGATGAGACCTCCGGACCAATCGACAGTCCTGCGGGATTGAAGGTAAGTGTATTTTTTTGGGGGACTTTTGAGTTTAGTTTTTCTTTAACTCGGGGACTACCTGTAGATTAAGTAAAAACAGCTAGTGCCTTCTGGTGGGTGATGCTATGAATACCTTTTAGCATAGTCCCTGTAAGGATTGGCAGGACTCTTTGACAACATACCTTAAACAGCAGCACCGCATAGTCATACATCAGCACTGGCTCTTCATTCTCCAGAGCTCCCCGTTCATACCATTCGATGGCTGCCCTGGTGTCCTGCGTCACACCTTGCTGACCCCAGAAAAGCATTTGGGCCAACCTGTGCTGTAGGACAAAGCAAACAATGGCATAAAGTGCTTATAAATAATCAATAAAACAAATTACTGGGCACAGCAGATACTCAACATAGAAACATTGCTGAATGTGAAGGGAATGATGTTTACTGGGATTCATCCAACACATAAATGTCATTTCAGTGTACATAACTATTTACCGTATCACATTTATTCTGCAATGGCTTTGCCTACAATAATTTACAGGATAAAAGTGCCCTTAACGGTATGCCATTTTTGGCTCCAGCTTCACATCATAAAGTGCTGGCACATTTTACTGCTGAAATGTCAACAATAATATAAAAAATGGTGTGCTCATAGTGAATGAATCTCTTTTGGCTGCTTTGTGACGTTTTGGATGCAGTTTAGGGTTGATGAAATTATAATGTGCACAAAAAAGGAGGATAGAGTAGTTGGGGGTCAAATTTTATTTATGTTTAAGTTTATTAGTTTTGAAACTGATTTTTACTGTATATCTGTTGTGTTACTATGCAAAGACTGCAAGTGTGCCAGTAACTGACTGTCATTGAGGAATATAACAGTCAGTGAGGATGTATTTTTTCATATAATGTTCATGGTACCTGGGCATATGGATCCCCTCTCTCCGCATTTTGTTTAAGCCACAGAAATAGGTCATCGTTCTCTCGGGTTTGCTCCTTTAAAATATCATCATCCATTAACCTTATGGTTTCTACAAATGCCTGAAATGAAAAACAAAAATATTTAAGAAGAAATGGTACAAGATAAGATAACTAGAAATTAATTAGATTACACATATACAAAAAATTATGTCAACTATTATGTCAAATATACGAAATGTTGACACATAAAAAATCAAGTACAGAAACCTGGTTATGAAAAAAATAACTATAATTATGACATGCCAGTTATAACAGCATCATGCTATATGGCTTCCATATATAAAAATATTACCAATTCCAAACTGCACTATCGACACACTGGACTCCAACACATATGCACATATATGAGATATAATGTACAGCAGTATTAGCACCAGGTATGGCACTAAAGATGAGCAAGAGGTCTGTGCTGCACTGTATTCCCTGCACTGACACATTGCCCCCCTCCCCCCGCCCCTCTGATTGGTCACTGATCACAGAGCTTGGCAGAGACTATGGACTCCTCCTGGCCCTTGAGGATACTTTGCATCCCCTGTAATGATGACCTGGGGCTTAGAAGAAGGATTACAAAGTAAATATCTAATTAATGAAAAAAATGTATCAGATTCATTATAGGTTCTCAAACACAAACATATACAAACACAATTACATGCATAAAGGACTGGTTTTGACCTGCAGTTGCTGCAATGCACACATATCTCAAAGTAAAAGGAAAACATTCCAAATACACTACATCAATAAACATGAAAATGGATAGAAATTTGCAGACTTAAACATACTTTAAATGCAGAAAATATAAGGCATTTGTGAATAATGAAGCTAAGGTTATTGTTATTATAATTATTTTTAATTATTATTATTAAACAGGATTTATATAGCACCAACATATTATGCAGCGCTGTACATTAAATAGGGGTTGCAAATGACAGACGAATACAGACAGTGGCAGGGGAGGAGAGGACCCAATCTAAGAGGTAGGGGGAAAACCACACAATAGAAGGGGCAGCTGGGGGAGCATTTTTACCAGGTAAGAAAGGTAAGTGCGACAAGAACTGTGGAGGGATTTGAAGGCAAAGCACAAGAGCATGATGTGTGATTCTAAGGTGAAATGGAAGCCAGTGTAGAGATCTGCAAAGAAATGCAGCGGAAGAGGAGCGGTGGAAAGGATGGATGAGTCTGGCTTTTTAATTTACATTGACTAGTATAGGGAGGAAGAGCAGCCAGACACAAAACTCTAAGATATGACAGGTAGTGGCAAATTAGGTTCAAACCATAGTATGGTATTCTGATAATCATCTGAACGTTCTTGGACTTCCACTGCTAAGGGCCACAACTACATGACATTTTTTTGGAAATGGTATATCCCTATATTGAAACATTTCTTACCTGTTCTGAGTGTCTGGCTGTTCGGTCTTTTGGAGTTTTCTTTGCAACATTCATGTAGTATACATATGCAATATCCGGATCCAACCTGTGAGTATCTATCCCTTGAAGATGCTTATATCCAAGCTTCATCAGAGCAAGCCTGTCATCTCCTTGTGCCCCGATTAGACTAAATAACAAAGCCTGTGCAAACAAATGTAATGATGATAATAATACATTCTGGACATATTACAAAATACAAGAAAAGAATTGTACTGACTGGAAAAAATACAATAATAATTATCTAAGCTGAGAAACAGTTCACTAACTGAAATATGGTTAACACTAAAAATGTCTAATACATCAGAAGAGAAATGGCTTTTAAAACTGGAGAAGGAGTTGAATGAAAGATTGAAACCTAACTCCACTTTTGTGTCAATTTTTATTCCTGTTTAGGAAATCAACCCCATGATAAATAGCAACAGTAAGAGACTGAATTGTGTTAAACATTTTGTATTTAAATAAGCAAGAATGTAAAAATTATTAATGGTATCTCTGGATATCTAAGTCCAGGCTGTAAATAAAACCCTGGATGAAAACTGAACAATATAAGTGCTAACCATGACAGGAGAATAACTGCTGAAAAGGAACTTTAAGAAACATAGGAAATGTTTTTGTACTGGCAGATAAATACAACTGGTAGAATATTTATATGTGCAATGGTACCCACCTGATCTGGGTCAGCAGGCACACCTAAACCAATTTCATACATAACGGCCAACAGGTAGGATGCTTTGTGGTATCCACAGCAGCTAGCATCAGTTAACTCAGGGATAGATGAATTTAAATGTTGGAAACCATCAGACAACTTCCTGATAACATTTTCATATATCTTCTTCCCGAATGAAGATACTGGATCTGTCCTAGGATCTTAGAAAGCACAGTAGACAAGACAAATGAATAAGTGGAATGTTTATAAATCATTTATGCATTTAAAAATACAATTTTTGAGGTTGCAGATGACACCAAACTTTGTAGTAGAACAAAGTCACATTGGTGGACCTGAATGCACCATTGACTAGGTAACTATGTGCAAATGTTGATAAATCCTGATAAAATTATGAACTTGGGGAACTAAAACGCATGTATTATACATTCCAGAGGCAGTGCAACTGAAAAAGTCAATGATGGAGAAGGATCTGTTTGTTCTGAAAGATTACAGATGTAATAATAGCATGCAATGCCAAGCCATGAATACTTTTTTGTATGAAAAGAGGTATAGACTGCACAGATCAGTACATATTCCTGCTTCTGTACAAGGCATTAATCAGACCTGCAAAGAGAATGCAGGTTGCCTATAAATGCACACAAACACTTCCAATAAAAATGGAATAGTTTACAAAGGTTTAAGGATGTTTAGAGGTTTTTTACCTCTGCTCTGTGTTCTTACCTATTAGAAAGAATAAATTAGCCTGGATAATCATATATAAGTACAGTATGAGCTTTGTTAGGCATTATAAAAAAAACATCCATTCAAATCAAGTCTTACATGTGCAGAACCTACACCAACTCTTCCTCTGTGTCTGCTATTTCTGTAAAATAACATTCTAACCTGTACTATTTCAATTCATTTTAATGTCACCATTCTGAATTGGTCACTCAAGCAACAAGCAAACATTTGCTATTCTCATTACAGTTAGCTGAAAGTCTATCAAGCATATGGAAATGGTGGTGATAAAGAAAGCGTCATCTTTTTTTGGCACTGACAAGTAACTGAGCTTAAAGTACAGAATGGATTTTAGTTTACTAGATAATTATAATTATGACTAAAGCAGAACCCGAGATTAAAATAGGGCCCAGAAGAACAGGAGACTATTCCTTGTCTCGTTACTTACTGTCTTTCTAAGTAACAACAGCATTTTGTCATAGAATTTTGGACAAATGCAAGTATACATATAGCTTGGTACAAGAGGATCTGTCTCTATAATTTAGGTACAGGTCCATGTAACTAATGCTAACTGGCCCTGCAAATATGCCTTTTCATTGAAGGTATACAGAAATTACTTTGATATGAAAATTGGAAAAGCACTTAGTAGTCTCACTATAGGGTTTCATCACACAGAGTTATGCAATTAATTCCAAAAGGTAATTTTTGTCATAAAAAAAAAAAAAACATTCCTGGCCTTTTCTTCTTCTGGCTTTGTATTAGAAACCTGGTTGGGTTGGGGGTTAGGATAGATTTTTTTTGTTCAAGCTTATTTTTATGTATTATTTGTTTAAATGCAGAAACAGATGCAAAGCAATGCACTAAAACCCAAACATGAATATTGTATGAATGAAGTATTGTCTCCAGGTCTAATCACGTGAAACCAGTTCTTGAGAATATGGTCTGCTTAAAGGATAAATGCATTTTAAAACTAAATAACATAACCTCAATTTCATGAATTTCCTACTGAACTACAGGCAAACTTTGCTTCCTCTGAAATTTAGCTCACAGAATAAAAGCTGTTAGGATGTCTTTTCTATGGCCGTGCCCTGCACATGACATTTAATAACATGCCAAGAGCACCACATGTACATAACTGGCCAGAGCCATAGAAAGTGCTGCATTTTTGCATTTAAAGTCCCCAAAACACCAGGTCTAAATCACCCAATTGAGAGGCATGATTCAGTATACTCTTCTGATGGTGCTGGCCATAACGTCACCAATACTTCCTGAAAGTTGTATTCAACATTCACATCTAGCCATCTGAATAATAGGACCGTAAGGACCAAACTTAAAGTTTGGCACAAAGAACATTTAGCACTGGACCAGTCCTAATGCTACTATACACTGCCACAAGCTTAGGAGAAGCTACACGAACAATGAGTACAGCTTAAAATGAACCAGTGGTTTGTCCATGCAGTTCCCAGCATGCCAGCATCTACTAGACATTTTCTGCTAGTTCCTTTTCTTCTATACTGCTATCCTGCCTGGGTGGCTTGTAATAATGTTCATAAAACAATCCTTACAAGAACACTTACCCAATAAAATATTTTCTGTAGATGTTAGAAGATTAAATAAATTACTGTATTTCCTTGTTTCCTCTTGTGTCCATGGAACCAGATTACAGGTGGGTCTGTCTCTGTATTTTAGGTAGAGGTCTATGTACCTATTCTTGGCTTGACCTGTGGTTAAGTCATTTCATTAGTAGTATATTTATAACACATGCCTGTACTTTTTGTTGTGATTTTATAAATACATGCTTAAATGTTTAGATTCATTTCTTACAAGTTTGCTTGATGTGCTTCTCACTAATCGTATCAGCATAGAGATGTACCAAGTCTTTCACCTCAAAACATCTGCTGTAATAATTCTGGATTTGGTCATAAAGTTCATCTTCTGGTAGAGGGTTGAATATCTATATCAGAAAAAAACAAAAAACAATGGGTTGACTGTGTACACTTACAAACCATCGTTTATGATTTTATTGTGTGCCAAAAATAATTCAGCTCCTCTAGCCTAAAATGTGTTTACAGTTATGGTGCTTTTTGGGGGTTCCCAAGGCCATTGGATGGTTTTACTTTTTACTGTTGAAGAGGCTTTAGATATCGATGTACTACCAGATATCACTAACTTTTGAGATTGCTCCGTGACGTAAGCCTGTGGAAGGTGATAACAAATTAGACAAATTATCCTTCTTCTTCTCTCCACAGGGTTCTGCTTTTGCTGTGTTTGAAAGTTCTTGGATGGTGTCCAATGCAGAAGACCATGCTGCTGTCGGGTGTAAGCTTTGCAACAGTTTCACATGGAACATTAAAGAGTCCTGGTAGCAAGGACAGCACCGGTAGCTGGTCACATAACACAAGTTTAGCTAACTTAGACAACTAGAACCTTGGTGCTGACCTACAGAATTGAAGAGTCTAATGTGCTTGTTGACGTGTATATAGGAACTGCAAGAAACGGATACACATAAGAAAGTCTTGGAAGTTGCTTTACAGATGATATACAAAAAGTTTACCATCTGAGTATTTGGGTATCCTGTTCCTTCATTCTCTCTACCATGTGTGTTTAGTAATACAACAAGCAAGTAAAGCATCTGGTCCCCTTTTGTGTTAGTCTACTGCAAGCCAAGGATCAAGCTCTAAAAAAGATGAATGCGTCTGGGGAGTTAAATTTAAGTGGTCTGGGGCATTCTTAGTGTATGTCCACTAGGCCACTTGGTATCATATTATGTTACCCAGGGGGAAGTAGCATCACAAAGATTTCTTTTTATTATTGCAATAGAACATTTGCTGGGTTTTATTGGTACCTTTGACCTTTCTTGAGGAGGTTTAAGTCTCGGTCAAAGCAGTGTCACCAGAATAGGAACTAAAAGGAAATCTCTAACAGGGACCCAGCAATGTAAACACTTTTTTCTCTAATACAGTTGAAAAAGGTTTGACTCTATAAGATTTTTTTTTTGTTTGTGTTGTAATGATTCTTCATTTCCTATCTGGTAGAATACCATAACACCATTAACAAAACAGGTTGTGAACAGAAATGTTCTGAATTCAAGGGCCCTAAAATGCAATAGTAATCATAAATGCTTTGGATTGCTTTAATTACGAGCCCATAAAATATATATATTATAACGTCCATTATAATGTCAACTGAAATCAAAGAGTCATGACAACTGGACTTATTACCAAAAGGTTCCTTAATACATTTCTGTTTTTTTTTTGTGTAGTCCGGAAAGATGATACTTGGTACATTTTTTGCAATGGCTGTGTTTTAAAGGCAGGTCAGGTGTAAAGTCAAAGAAAGTCCGCTCCAGTAACACAGTGAACTAAGTAAAAGGAGAACCCAAAACAGACTTTTCATTCTTTATTACCCAATTCACCCTTTTGAGCTGTTTATTATTACACAGTATTTATATAGCTGTCCCTCAAAGGAGTTCACAATCTAATAGACAATTCATGAAGGATGAAGACACTAAACCTCACCAGTCTATACCTGATAAAAAAATAATTCATACCTACCTCTTCCATTTGCAGAGCCTTGAGACGGTAATATTTCACAGGTCCAAAAACACCATCTATATTTGCAACATATTTGCTTCCCCCAACAGCCATAAAACCATCAGTATCATCGTAATATATGTCACCATCCACACTAAAAAAATACAATAAAACTAAATTAGGTAAGATTAAAAACTCATAAACAACAAATACACAAATTACAAGCAGTTAGCTAATTCTTTGGGAATTTCATGTTTCAGTTTCCTGTATGCAGGTAAAATTTGATTACCACCAAAGGATTTTATTTCTGTCTACCCAGTTCTGAGATTTACACTGAAATGCCATACAGCTGAGCTGTGCCTTGCAGGGCAAGAAACTTTAGGCTTTTCTTCTGCAGTTAAAGAACACATTTAGGTCCTGTTACCTTTCCATCTTGTAAATAGAGAAGAAGCACTCTGATAAGTTCACCTCCCTTTTCTTGTATCCACCCTTATCATAAAAATCCTTAAAATAATGATAAATAAAAACAGCGGTCACCAAGCGGTGGTCTGCAAGACAATTTTGGGGGTCTGCAGCTCTGGCCGGTGCGCCCCCCAGTGGGGTCAGTAGAAGAACCCCGCTAGAGGGGTGCACCAGCCAGAGCAGTGGACCATGTCCTCCGTACAAATCGCAAGCTCACAGTGGTGGGCAGGTTGTGTATCTGAACACAATCCGTCCACTCTAACATTGCAGGCCCAGACCAGCAATGGAAGAGTGGGCAGTTTCTGGCATCATGACCTTACTATGGGGTACATTTCTTTCTCTTTAAGTGATACGTGGCCGGAGCTCGCAAATTTAGTGGTCCCTAGGTCTGAAAAGGTTGACAACCTTTTAATTAAAAGCAAAAGGAGCCAATGGGTCAGATTTATAAAAGCTCTTCAAGACTGGAGAAGATGGACTATCATGGGAGAACCTGGGTGATCCAGGAAACCTGAAATGGATCTGGTCCAGGATTAAAAACGTTTGTCAAATAGTAAATACTTTTTAAGAAATCCATTACAGATTTGTACCGTATTTTTAAGACCATAAGACGCACCCAGGTTTTAGAGGAGGAAAACAAGAAAAAAAAATATTCAGAACCAAATTGTATAAAGAAATAATTATTAAAATATAGCAGAATAATATGACACATGACACATTGTACATTGCACATTGCACGTGACAAATTGTACCTTGCACAGACACATTGCACAGATATTGCACTACAAGACTATAGTGATAGGAAAGCTACATCTTACCTGTCAAAGGTGAATTACTTGCTGCACAAGAAACCCAACACTGCTCATCTCAGACTGCCCTCCCGCCCTCTCTGCCTCCCTCCCGACTCACCACTGTTACACGGAGCCTGCTAGAAAACAGCAGGGAAAGTAAGGTCTGATGCTTTTGTGTAAGGTCCCTTGGGTGGAACGGCACTGCAGCCGTTCCCCTTCCCTCTCCCACGATCCAGCATCAGTGTTTATGAGGCTGCAGAATGGAGGGGCCATGCTGCAGCCGCCTGCCGGGCCCCCCTGCCACAGTATTTGGACCATAAGACGCACCCTCATTTTCCCCCAACTTTGGGAGGGGGGGAGTGCATCTTATAGTCCAATAAATACAGTAATTTGTAATAGCTGGGGGGGGGGGGGGATTTTTCTTTAGGAATTATGGGTTACACAAAAAATAAAAACCTTATGCAGCAACAAAAGTTGAAGTACATAGCTCTCTTCATTTAAAAAAACGTTCTTTAAAGTGGCACCATTTTTCCTTTAATCTGCCTGTCTGAAGACTGCTATTTAATATCCTGTAGTCATGTGAAAACAATTCTACATCCTCTCCTAATAATGCTTCTAGCAAATACTTTCCTAAAACCTAAAGCACACTGCATGCCACAAGTAGAGCTTTGAGCCAGGGCCAATCTGACTCCTGAGCAAAAAGCATGTATTAAGAAAGAAAAAAGAACAAAAGAAGTTTAATGGCTAAAGGTTATATTTATGTATTCATGAGATGTATTCATACATAATTACACACGAATAATTAATGCATCTAAGTCCCATTGTATTGTCATGAGATTAGGATGTCAATACTATACATCAATCACTACACATGATAATCACAATAATCAGTCTTTTTACCCGAAGCTGTTCACCTGTATTGGATTTATCAGGGGTATTGTTTGAACTGAATCGGTTTTGATGAGGATGATATTGAGTGTTTAAGAAAGACAACATTCAAAATGGCTTAGCTGTGCATATATATAGGATGTGCAGAAGGAAATAAAAGAGGGTAGTTGATTTAGGTCCTTGATTTCTTATGTCTTTATTGGTTGATCTGTTCAAGCAATTTAAGCAAGGGCAAATGTGTTCCAGACACCAGCTCCGGGATAACATGTATGTGGGTGGTTGAAGCAACCCACAGCAAATCCTGTTAAGAGTGTTGTGGCAGAGTGTTCTGCAGATACAGCCAAAAGCCCTTTGGCTGCATCTGTGCGGAACACTTTGCATGGTCTAATAAAAGATAGATGGAAGTAGCCCTGGCCTGGAGTTGGAACTAAATGAGACCTAGACCTGTTAGTACTCTGGCTTTTGCAACGATAGGTCCTACATCTGAATCTCAACCAGAACACTATCTGCAAGGAGGTTTGTTTGGAAGTTTGTGTGGGTTTCCTCCCACATTCCATAAACCTGCAGTTAGGTTAATTGGCTTCCCCCCAAATTTGCCTTAGACTTTATAAATGACATATGATTATGGTTGGGACATTAAATTGTGAGCCCCTTGAAGGGACAGCTAGCGACATGGCTATGGACTTTGTAAAGCGTTACATAATATGTCGGAGCTAAATAAATACAAGATAATATTGTGGGATCTTATCTAGAATCTTAAAAACTTGGTTTAGTTTTAATATGTTGCATCACTACATGAAATCCTGATATTTCTAAGTATTCACTTATCCCTAAGGCAGGATTACATAGGAGGAGTATATAATTTGCTGTCTGCCCTGGCAAATTGAGAGACAATAACTTCTTTGTGTTTGCAGTGTAAATACCAGATTTGGCTAACAAACATATGAAATAAAGAATAATAAAGGAAAACATTTATACAAGGATATTTAGCTTTTTACCCGAAAAAAAAAGCTTTTACAATTAAACACAAAAAAATAAATTAACTATTTATATAAACAGGTAGACAATGAGGTCAGCGGGATATGAGATAGTCCTGCCCCCTCAGATATAAATTGACTTGCTATAGAAATTCCCATTGTAGCGAATAATAAAAGTTTACTCACATAAATATTTCAATTATTGACACAGAAACATAAAAATGGTATCTTTAAACGGGTTTATAGAGTCTGATTTATTAAAGCTCTCCAAGGCTGTAGAAGATAAAGTTTCATCAGTGAACCTGGGTGATCCAGCAAACCTAGAATGGATTTCTTAACAGCCATTTGCTATTTGTTAGCAAATGTTTTTATTACTGAACCAGAATCATTCCAGGTTTGCTGCATTACCCAGCTTCACTGATAAAAGTGTATCCTCTCCAGCATTGGAGAGCTTTAATAAAACAGGCCCAGAGTGTTGAAACTGCATGGTCACTGCTGCACAATACTAAGATATTTCTTTCTAGTTCACTGGATATTAAATCAGCGTCATCACATAGTTCCCCCCAGGGACAGCTAAATACAATATTGGTGTCAGTGGGTGCTTGCAAAATTTATGAGAGGATAAACTTCACTGATCCAATGTCATAGATTTTCTCAATAATCACCCAACCAGGAACTAAGCAAGCGGGTCTAGTTAAAGGACAGCCATGGTCCACTGGAGCCCACGGAACAGCTAGTGACCTTTGGGGGAATCCAGGAACAGTTCTTCAAAATGCTGGATGGGATATCACAATAGGCTCTGTCTTAAACATTTTGGCTATATATACATTTTAACTTACCTACTATGATCTACTTACCTATATGTTTGAGATTCAGAACTTTCCAATTCACGGCCCAGAAACATATTTAATATTATCTTAAAAATAAAAAGCAAATTTAAATATGCATTATAGGTTAAAACAGCCATGCTATTTAAATCTCTTTTCACTGTTTTTTTGTACTATATTGCCACTTTATTTTATTAACACCTGTAGTGAGAGAGATATATAGGCTGTTATATGATATAGCCTGATATATATTCTGTAAGTCACATGAAGCAGGAAACCAGCACAGTCAGAGGGACTTTTGTAAAACAAATAAAAATAAAATATAAAACAATAAAGTCTATGGCCTCCAGCACAATCCCCCATCCAACACACTTCTGCATCCTATGGGTCCTCACATTAGTCCCAATGTTACCACTGTGTATTGTAGTGATGCAGAGGATGGTGAATGGAACTATGCCACAAAGTGGATGTAGAGAAAGAATATGTTGGACCTTAGAACAGTATTTCTCAACCTTATTAACCCAGAGAAATATTTTTTCTAGGTCTTAGAAAACCTTTGCTAAAACCAAGTAGCCATTGAAAAGAAAACCACTTATATTGGCGGAAATTGGGAAGAATGCCCTACTCACAGTATTGGTCAGAATATCACCTCTGCAGACAGTGCAAAATATATTTGTTTCTCATACCACTGGCTCAGCCAAGCAGCACTGGAATGATCCAGGTATGATTATTGGATGGCCAATCAGCTCAATGAACCTCAAGCAAACTCTGGAGGGACCCTGGTTGAGAATGGCTGACTGAGGAATGAGGAAAGTCTAGTTTCAGAGCAGTGACTCAAAAAGTATTAAAGCCAATGAAATAGAATGACAGCCAAGCAACTAGGATTTTCAGAAGGAAGCAGGGGTTAGCTATGGTCCCTAGTTATCTGTATACAGTTTCCCCTTCTATTGACAGATGTTACATGGTAACTGGCACTGAATATCTGCAGGCTTTATGTTGTCTTTCTGAGACATGACTTGGTGGATTGGTTTTATACAGACTTGGAACTGCAGCAATAGGACTGTAAGAGAGGAAAGTATTCATTCTCTTCTCTACAGGTATATGCTTTGCCATAAGGGCTTTATTATATGACAGGGTCTTTTCAAATGCTGTAATGTAAAAGGCACATATATCATTTTGCATTGGAAACATTGTAGGCTACGGTTGCAGAAATAAAGAGTTGTCACTAAGTTGTAGAGGGCCAGGTTTTTTTTACTTTCAAAGAACCCATTATCAGGAGGAGGAGAACAACCAGAACCCCCCATATATCTCTCCCATGGCAGATGCATTTGCAAAAGGTGCTTCACACTTACTTATTGTTGTGTAACCATCCCCTATCAGCTGCAGTTCTAAGTCACTTTCCTGTATCTTATTGTATGTGTATAGTATAGCATTGTATGTACCTAATAATTTCAATCTAACTCTGAAAGCTCAGATTTCATAAATATCAGATAATACTGATGACATTATTAGAAATTATGTAAATGCAACTTTACAGGGGAAACCAGAGAGGGAATATCAGCAAAATCTTACCATTCCTCCATGAATTGTGACATCTAGACGCACCCACTGATACAGTGGAAGTGTAAAATGGGATAATATTGCAAAATCAATTTTTTTAGTTAACTGCATCTGAGCATGAACGTGTCCTTTAAGAAAAAAAGAAAAATCAGTAAACAGGTCTGTACATGTCTTTGTACAATTTCCATAGACTTCCAATTACTTAGGTATTTTCAGTCTGTAGATAAATTCATTTGTTGGGTTTTTTGTCTAACGAAGTATCTATACCCCTGATACGTGTTTTTTAAATCAAGACCATTACAGCACTGTCAGGTATAGCATTGGCATAAACAAAACAGTACCTGTCGTTAGAATTTATGCAGGTATGAATTAAATTATACACTTTAGCTAAAATTTTTTGGACATTTTTGATTAATTACATAACTTTGAGAGAGATAGGAAGATGTAAACACAACAAGGAGGTGTTGTTTACATATTTTTTATGAACAAAAAAGGTTCAACTCCAAGATGGAGTAATGTATAGAGATAGCAGGGCTTTTAAGGTACCACTACAAATCACTATAAAGATGATATATATAAAAATGTCATGTTTATTTAACAACTCCTAAAATCCAACACAAATAAAAACATCAATAAACATGATTCAACATAGTGATGGTAATTCTTATGTAAACTCCAATACCCAGGTTACAAGATTCTATCGGGCGCTAGGGCCCAAACTCGACGCGTTTCACAGAACCTGTTTGCTTCATCTGGAGATGTAAAAGATCATTTTCTCTAACAAAGAAGAAAACGTTTTTTGAATAGAGATATTGGGTTATCTTTGTATATAATAACAATATTTTCATAATACATGATCCCAAAAGAAATCAAACTTACAATAAAAATGCATGTTCATTGAACAAAGTATTTCAAAGTATTTCAATGAACATGCATTTCTATTGTATATTTGATTTCTTTTGGGATCATGTATTGTGAAAATATTGTCCAGCTACCTCCATACATTACTCCATCTTGGAGTTGAAACTTTTTTTGTTCATTTTAATTTTTGGATGTGGTACATATTATGCTGTTTTTGTAAATGGGGGTGATTCAAAATTAGAAATACATTTTCATATTATTCTAAGCTTTAGGTTTGCACAGAATGGTGGCTAATACATTATTTTATTTCTATACGATGATAAAAGATAATTGCTACAATTACAGGAGACATATCACCAAATTTTTAACATTATATAAAAGACTATCACTTTTTATAATGGAAAAAATGTTTTGTTTTTTTTAAACTTTTAAAACTTTTTAGGGAGGTTCCCCCGTTCCAGTTTTACCATCCCAAGTGGCTGTGGGCTGCTCCTTCTGCGCATGCCAAACATTGAGCATGCATCATCAGGGGCTTTCACCTGATCACGGCTGTAATGGTATATCATGAAGAATGAAACAGGAAGAGTGTGTAACAGACCCGTTGCACATGAAGGAAAGGCCCTAAATGTACAGGAAAAGAAATGTTTATTTTTGGTTCTGAAACCTAGTAAGTTCTCTCAGTTTAAAAGCTGGCATGGCTTATCTACTTGTACCTATATTCTGAGGTTATTGTATCTATAGTACTTTGAATACTAGTTTTGCTAAAGTTCACTTCCCAAAAATGAGTGGCAAACACACTAATCCAAGTGACCCTAAAGCACAAAAAACAGCAACCCATGAAACACTTGTATTTACATCCACATTAGAAAAATGAAACTCTATTCCAACAGGGTGCTTTGGACAAGAATTCCAGTTACCAGTGTGCCACAGGCTATAAGTGATTTGACAGTGATGAAAAAGAACAATGAAATGATTTATAAACTGCGTACTGATCCACATTACCTTAAAACATTACTTTCTAAATATTAATGGAATGCATATGTTACTTACCTGTAGCAGTCAGGAAAAGTAGTGGTGTTGCATACATGTTATTACTATCTACGTGGTGGATAATACCACATTCTTTACTTTTACAATAGTCCAACAAATACATCCAGATGGAAAATGTAAACCTGGAGAACAAAACCAATAAATAAAAAAGTACTACATGGAAAGTATAGATGTAGGGATACAAAAACAACAAAAACATAGTCAAAGTTTAACAGTTCTGGAAAAAATTAACTCGGACAAGCCGGTATATAGGCAGATGTAATGTAGAGGAGTGGGCTAACCTTTAAAACTTTCAGTGATAAATTAATTTATGGCCGGGAAATAAAAATAGTCATACATTTTAAAAAAAATGAATACTGACAGGCTCTGAAGATTATTTTCATATATAAAAAATGTGTTTTTGCTAATGTCCCATTAGTAAAGTTCAACTTATGCAACTTTGAAAATTTAAAAAAGAATCAGCTCAGTTAAATAATAAGGAGAATCAGCTCATTTCCTATCAGAATATTATACATATATAGCCATAAAACTGTTGTGAAGAAGGAGCAGACAGCTCTAGGTTAAGTATTCTGAGTGATAGTTTCTTACATTGGGTAATGTTTAACAAGCTGCTGTCTCCTCCGCTCCAGATCTATGTTATTAAATGGCTTGAATTTCTTGATAAGGCCGCTGTTTTCATTACTTGATGCAAGTGGAGAGGAAAGCAGAGTTGAGACATCTATAGAAAAAAGGAAGAGTTAATAATACAGTGAACAATATGAATGCTTTCTGAGGTTGAGTATTTAAGAAGGAGATGTAAGGTACAACATTTAGCAACACTATTGCATTGCAAAAAGGGAATAACTTTTGCTTTTTGGTTGGATGTTTTGCACTCTTTTTACAATGTTCCCTTATTTTACAATTTAACTTTGCAAGTTAGTCACACGCAGTGCAGTTTGATTTTTCTAGACATTTGTGCTTGCGCTGGGAATGATCCGTATTATTAAGTATAGGAATGTCTGCAGCTCATGAAAGTGATCTCTATATAACCCTATTTTTATAAGCTAACTGGAATTATTTTATTATAGAACAAATGATCTATTAATATTAGCTATCAACAATATTCCACAATACAGTTAGTTGGTCCCCGGGTTACATACGAGATAGGAACTGCATGTTTGTTCTTAAGTTGAAGTTGTACGTAAGTCGGAACAGGTACATTAATTTATTAATTGTAATTAGGACAGATGTTTTTATCAACATATTATTAGGCAATGACGTGTCAGTTACTGTATAAAATCCTCACTGTGAGTTAATCACAAACAAAGCAAAAAAAAAACTTTATGGAGCCTAGACATTAATTAACTTCTGGAGCAAGCTGTGCTTTGATATGCAAAAACAAACAACTGCAGAGTTTGTCTTGGTCATTAAAGAGTTACAAGAGGCTGCAGAAGGAGCTCACCCCCTAAAGCTACATACACACTTCCAATTATTATCGTTGGAAAACGAACGACGAACGTTCATGCACGATATATATGAACGATCGTATAGCACCGA
This sequence comes from Pyxicephalus adspersus, assembly GCF_032062135.1. Classification (NCBI taxonomy): domain Eukaryota; kingdom Metazoa; phylum Chordata; class Amphibia; order Anura; family Pyxicephalidae; genus Pyxicephalus; species Pyxicephalus adspersus. Next base: position 130,642,853 of record NC_092860.1, on the reverse strand, counting down.
TCCTGCACATAGAGTTAACGACACGATCGTTCGTAGATATTGTACACACAATAGATACGATCGTTTGAGCGATAGAGGAACTATGTGCACGACAGGAAAGTGAATGGACGTTCGTTCATCACGCATGCTCTGAACATGGACGATCAACGAACGACCGTACACACGAACAATGTTCAACGATCGTCGTCCAATCCGATCCGTCGGTCCGGTCGTTCGTTTCCAGCGACTTTCCTCGTTCGTCGGCGTCGTTGGTTACTTTTTTACGAACGATTTTTTGCCCAATCGATTGTTCGTCGTTCGATTGGAACGATAAAAATTGGAAGTGTGTACGCACCTTAAGATCACCCACAACCTCAGCTGTGTTTAGCAAAAGATTTATTCTGCAAGCCATGCAAACCTCCCCCCTCCTCCCTGTCAAGCCTCCGTCCTGCACAGGATCAAGCGGGGAAGCCCCGTTTGTATCTAGGAGATGTCCGTATGTCAGATGTCCTTAACCCGGGGACTACCTGTATGCCTTTAGGTTTTCGCTGAATCAAAGAACTAAGATTACTGATGAACAAACCATTCAGTGAACCCCACAAACTGAAGCTTACAGGTTTATTCATTCTTCTGAAAGTAAAATTTACTGATTTTCAGAAGTAAGGAGGTGAATACAGGCCAATATTGTGTAGCAAACATTATTTTTGTTTAGTGAACCAAACCAACATATTAAATAGGAAGTCTGAAACTAACTTGCATATTGGTTAAGAGATCACACTAAGCAACTGTGTCTTAGAGCCTGATTTATTAAATCTCTATATGGCTTGAGAGGATACAATTTCATCATTGAAGCTGGGTTATCCAACAAACCTGGAATGGATTTCTTGAAAGTGTTTAAATGTTTTGAATCCTGAACCAGATTTATTCCAGGTTTGCTGGTTCACCCAGCTTCACTGATAAAAATGTATCCTCTCCAGCCTTGGAGAGCTTTGATAAATAAGTCCACTGTCTTTATTTTTACTTTTTTGATGTTTGCCATCATTTTGTCCAATAAAAATATGAAAATTTATCTTGAAACACTGATCACTGGCAGGTTTTATTATCCTGATCCTAGGATCACTTCTACACATGTGCCATCCATCACCATTCTTCCCTGGTGAAATTTTTCGATCAATTCAACTTATTGAGAAATACCAGAATTAAAACTGTTATATGGGTGATGTTTTTGTTTTATATCTCAAATACTTGGATATGCTGTTACTCTGCCTACTGTTGTCTCTATAGCTATGTCAGCTTGAACAAAATCTTGGTATGATTGATGTCACTGCAAACAAGGAAAGTACTTTCAAGGAGCAGACGTGTTAGGGTGGCTGTTTAATGTAAATCAAGACAAGCTGGCTGCTTTTACTTCCTTTCACTATTTTGCACACAGACATCCACTTCTTTTGCTTCTTTATTCCTGCTGCATTACTGGTTCTGAAGCTTTACAGTTTGACTGACCCTGACCTATGTTATCTTGTACAATGCAACATTAGCTGTTCTGCATTGCACTGGAAATTTTGATTGACAAGCTAAAATCCCAAAGCTTCAAAGCTGGAAATAAATCTGGCTAGTGGGGCACAAAAAACAAAGTAAATGTATCTAACTGTTTTATTACCCTCTTACAAAAGAAGAGTTCATTACAGTTCATTGGAATGCAGAAAGGGACCCGCTGCATGGGCTACATGTGCAGCCTCAACTGTTTTGTTTTTTTTTTTTTTTTTTTACTCCATTGCACATTGCATATACTCTAAGCAACCAATAATGACATATAGTTATTTTTCCTGTCACAGGTAAATAGTCATGATTTTTGTAAATAATAAGTATATCAGACCTCAGTTAAAGTGTTGTTTGTCTAATTGACTGGGACATAGTGAATCGGCCACCTTTGTCGTTTAGTGCTGATGGGAGTCTGTTTCAGATCTTGGATTGAACAAATGCTGACTGTAATTATTGGAGGTCCTAAATTCAATTAAAATCATAGTGGTACATAAAATTCCAAAAGCTGTCCAGACCAAAAATAAAAGCTTTGAATGTCTTTATGAATGTCTTTATGAGTTAGCATTCTAGCCTCTCTTTCTGCTATTTGAAATTCCACATTTGAACCATAATGTTGAGATCATATAAACTGTGGCTTCTTATGCAAAAATGGGCTTTTGTTGTGATCGCGGTACGTGAATGCAGGTTTCACATCCCTTCTGTGTGTAGGAAGACATTCCAATTACAACAGGCTGTGCATGGAACGTCTTACAATAAGATGTCTTAGAATGGGTGGAAGACGTAGTTCTGACATTTCTCTAGTTTTCTATATTTGTGCAGAAGTTGGAGATATTTTTTTATCAGTTTAAATCTTGGCTTTTTTGTGACCAGTGGGACAGGTTCCCGGAAATATTCCCAGATCCACAATTTGTAGCATATCAACACCTAATCTAAGACATCTTGTTGGGAGAAGTTTAATGAACAGTTCTGTACTAACTGGAACATGCATTCACAAGAGATGTGAAAGCTGAGAACATATTCACACTGCTTTCTTCATTAATCAGTGGCTAAGTCTACTAGTAAAATTTATCAATCTAATCTTCTACTGGAGTGTAGTTACACAGAGAATTAGTTATGTAACCCCAACATTCTTCATAAAACCATCAGCCTAGAGTGAATTCAGATAAGATATCCAGCAATCTGGTCATTCTTTATTTGCATATCCTTGTCAAACCAGATTCCACACCATCCCTTGTTTCCTTTTGTAATATATCCTTTAAATAGGATTACATGTGTAGCAAACTAATACATTTTGCTAAAACTATACTATATACAATAAACAAGTATACCAATAACACATGTATATAAGCAGCATTAACAAGAAAAAAGTAAGCATAAAAATATGCTATTTATATAAACAGTATGTCTATATTACATTGAAACAATGTAAATTGCATTGTCACAGTTGCCCAAATAAAGTTGCTGGATAATGTAAATCAATGTAGACAGCTAAAGAAGGCAAAGGAAACATAAATAAGCAGACTCGCCCGACTACAAATCATTCAACACCTGTAGTATGCACCTAAAAGTAAACACAGACGAGTTGTTGCTTAAAACAAATACTATTCTTTTCCATCTCCTAGTAAGAGAATAAAAAGGGTTACCTGATTAAGTGGTATGGGTAACAAAAGCATTTCCTTTTTCACAACCCAACTAAACTCAAGATTGAAAAAGAAATTAGTAATAGGCAAGTAAATACAAACAGTCTATAGGGGCATGGGATGGACAGATAGTCAATGTGATTGTACACTGCACTACATTTATTTCCTCTGATTTTTGAACTTAGGTAATGAGAGGGTCAATCAGATGTGGCTATGTTAGACCCAAAGTAGGCAGAACAATAGATGCCACATTGCATTTTCCATTATCTCTGCATTACAGTGGAAACTGCATAAGTAGGGCAGGACTTGTACTTAATGAAAGTAGGTATTGAGCAATGGTCTGACTTCAGTCTAGTAACAGGAAACTGAAAAGCATCAAAGACAAGGGTTGTGTGTGTAGGTACACAACTATGGCCAAGCCGATATACACAAAAAGGGCTTACTGAAAAATCAGCAAAACTGACATTTAGAAGTGTACTCCCCAGCCCCTTTTGGCCAGGCGAACCACCCAGATGTTTTTGGGTGGTTACTGAAGAGTTGGGTCACAATACAGGGGCTGCCACCCGCCTACAATTTTTAACCACCCGGCTTAAAAAATTTTCTGGCTTGACACTGATTTAGTGACATTCTCTGGTGGACAATCACTGTCATTCAAAATACATCGACCTGGAAGCTTGTCCTCCAGAAATTGATGTTTAATGTTAGAGTCATTATCCTTATCAGTTTTGAATTTGTAAAGTTTGCACTGATCATCATGATTACTTTAGAAACTTGCCTTGGATTTTGGATTTATTTGACTTTACTGCATTAAGATCTCTTTTAAATAATTGCTGGAAACTGGACATGAAAATGATTGACTTACCTGTTTCAAATGAACACACAGATATGGATTTTTCTCTTTGTTTCCACCAGTGATCGAAGTACCAGGACCTACATATGTGATGATCTTTGTAAGGACGTTGATGAGGTGGACTGGTATCCATCACTTTAAAATCCTTTGCTGCTGCATAGAAAATGGTTTCATTATGTTTGGAGTGATTTTCTATATGGTCATTGTGCACCACCCAAGCTCTAAGTGCTGCATAGTACACTTCTATACTGTGCGATATGATATAGTCGCTCCTGTAGACCATACCACTGGGAAGCTTCAAGTCTACCAACCGGCTCCGTAGCTCATGGACATGTCTCTCGTTTTTCCAAGATTTTTTAAATACTAAAATTCCAGTTCTAAATTCTGAGGAAGCCACGACATCCATGTACACCGTGCAAGGCCTGGAACACAAATATTCCACAGAAATGTTTGCATTGGCAAGAGTTTTTGGAATGTTTTCAAAACTGACATAGTCTCTGTTGTTCAAGTACTGTTCAGAAGGTTTGGTTACAGATGTTGTCTCTTTGGTGGAGCACAGGAATGGAACCTGCGGGAAGAACAAATATATTTACTTTGAAAATCTTCAGCTTTTCTACAAAAAAACATATAGCAACAATGATTAATAATTGAAATGCAAAAAACAAAATCAATGTTTTGCATGGAGTTTTTGTATATACATACTGAAACATACTGGCATAGAAAGGTTGTCTAATCTTTTTTTTTTTTCCAGGACCCAGAAAATACACATCCCAACACCTGCAGGGCCACAATGCCTGTAATAAACGTTATAAGTCACGGCAAAAATTGTTTGGCATCCAGAGTACAACGGTTAGATGTGTGTATCATACAGTGTAGCTCACAATTGTACAGAGCACAGGGGTCAGGACTGTGTAACATACAACGTACAGCGGTCAGGACTGTGTAACATACATGGTGCAGGGGTCGGGACTGTGTAACATACATGGTGCAGGGGTCGGGATTGTGAAAAATACATGGTGCAGGGGTCAGGACTGTGTCACATACAGAATGCAGGGGTCAGGACTGTGTTACATACAGAGTGCAGGGGTCAGGACTGTGTTACATACAGAGTACAGGGGTCAGAATTGTGTAACATACAAAGTACAGCGGTCAGGAGTGTGTAACATGCAGAGTGCAGGGGTCAGGAGTGTGTAACATACAAAGTACAGCGGTCAGGACTGTGTAACATACATGGTGCAGGGGTCGGG
>NC_092860.1:130633084-130637307 GCF_032062135.1 Pyxicephalus adspersus | reverse complement strand
CAGGGGTCAGGACTGTGTAACATACAGAGTGCAGGGGTCAGGACTGTGTAACATACAGAGTGCAGGGGTCAGGACTGCGTTACATACAGAGTGCAGGTGTCAGGGCTGTGTAAAAAACAGAGGACAGGGGTCAGGACTGTGTGACTTACAGAGTGCAGGGGTCAGGCCTGTGTAACATACAGAGTGCAGGGGTCAGGAGTACAAATAACTTACAATTCAGTGAACAAGGTGTAAAGGTCAGGAGTAGGAAATAACATACATTGTTAGCAGGTCAGTATTATAGTAAAGAATACCCCTATAATTTATTCCATCAGCTCTATCCATAACACAGCAGCATACCTATGAGACATTTCAACAGCACATGCCCACATCAAAACATTCACACAGACACTTACACCCAGACCTCACTTGCTCGGCCAGGCTGTCAGATGACTTCTACTGCAGAACCATATTCTGGTCGAAAGGGTGTATGCTGGACACCCCAGTGCTAGACTAGATCCAAATTTTTTGTATTGTGTCATTTCTGAGCCGGCACCATAATCTAGGAATTAGATGTAGAACCTGAATAATGCTCGAGTTCCTGATTGATGACTCCATTAAACATATTGTAACAATTGCCTGTTTGTTGCCTGTGTGTGGGCATGATCGTTTGTTTGTTTCCAATTATTGTCAAGATTACCCAGTATTTTTTTGTGTATCCTCATGAATTTGCATCCAATATAATTAAACAATTACGTATCTGTATCATGTGCAATAGCATTGTCACAATTTCCGGTTTGATGCCCATATATTGTCACAATGGCTGATTTATTGCCAGCACATTATCATGATTACCTGTTAGTTCCTTTTGTGTTGTCACGATTGCCTAGTTGTTTCCAGGTTGCATCAGGAAATCAGGAAAAACCATGCAGATCTAATACAGGTCATCCAGGGGTATCTGAATTGTTTGCAGACAGCCATAGAAATATTTCCATGCCCTGATCCAGACACATTAATTAATGGGTAATGGTTATCTCATGTCTATTGATATCTAAAACCTCAACTGTCTACAGCAAGATTAGACTACAGAAAAGCTCCTTGTCATAATACATATACCAATGCTTTGTAAAATATAACTGATAGGATTTGTGACTAATTAAACTAATGGTAGAGAGTCAAAAGACAGATATTATCTAGAAATGAGCTAAATCTGTCTTTTAAGCGGTTCACATGGTTGACTAATTGAAGAGTAGTAATAACAGGGATTACAATTCCCAGTGGCTGAAGGATTAGCAACAAAGCTCCAGGAAACCAGAGAATCTTCCAAACATACCAAATGCAAAGCCACAATCATTGTGATCTCCTAAATCGTCCAAGAAATTGCTATCAATTAGAATAATGTAAAGAAAAGGCATGTGATTGACAAAAGACAGCTGTGCTAAATTGATTTTCAATATAATTATAGCATTCTTAAAAAATCATGATACAATGACCCAAGTTTAGATCAAATTAAATGACATCTTGTATTTATTAATTATACAAGTCTAATAAATAAAAAAAATCACTAAGTCTTAGGCTATGTACTCAAGTGAGATGATTCTGGCCCAATACAGTCAGGCTCATCTCAGGCGAGAATAACACTAACATGATAAATGTATGACCAACAGAGAATTATCGCTGTGCAAGTCAATGGAGAAGAGTGGATTAGTGTGCTATTTGCTCTTTCTCCCCCCTCCATAGAATGGAAAGGCGCTGTGTGTACATGGCTCGTTCATTCATCTGTCACTCTTTTTGCTGGAAATGAAAGATAATTTCAAGGGACAAAAATTACAGGTGTAGGCAACCATGATTGTCATATGTGAAAATGTATGATGTGTACAGTAATCCCCTGACATCACAGATCACTAAATCAGTGGTCCCCAACCAGTGGTCTGTGAGACAATTTTGGTGATCCCCAGAAAAATTTGGACATTTTTTGCAATTGTGATGTTTTTTGAATATTAAAACAAAAATAATATTCTATTAAATTCCTATATTCTGAATGACAATTTCCCCCTTTCAATTGCACTAAATTTACAAACTGTACTAAAGACAGTAAAACAAGGGAGGCGCATCGTGACATCAGTGTAGCATTAAGTTGTGTGAGGCGACTGATGCCGAGCTGCATGTTTCAGTACTGTTTCCACCATTACAACAGTCACCCCGCCTTGCCAATACCAGTTCTCATCCAATTGTTTTATTTTATTTTATTTATTTTTTTCTCAGATGCTCTTTTAGGTAAGTATAACCTTAACTGTGTATTTTATTTAACTTTTATATTTATGGCATCAAATAGTTTGACTTTGATAACTATCATTTTTTGTTTGGTCTTAGATTCAAATTAAATAAACCCATGTGTATACTGTGTATGTAGCATTGTTAGAAATGATAACAAAAGAATGTTCCAGTGACAATGTGACGTGTGTAGCTATAGGGTTTAGGATAAAGTAGGTGGGTAAAACACATCAGGAACAGGGCTTTACGCTCAGATCTGGACGATATCGGCTTTGTGAATTAAAACTTTTACTATGGCATTTGCAGTGGTGTAGATTGATATTAAAATTGCATTCTTACTTTACTTTGTGAGAAGTAATATGAAAGCATCCAAATGGGTAATCTAAAGCAGAGCTTACTGGTAGGTTGATCATACACTGCATAGTTTCCATTTTGAAGATTGAATAGAAAACTAAATGGTTGCTTTAAAGAGTAATTCAAACAAGACATGCTGCTGGCTCAAATGTACATCAGTATTGAAAATAGACCCTTCTTCAAGTACTGAGATACAAGTTTATCTACCATTGAGGAAGAGAAAATATAATATAAAATGCCAGAATAAAATATAAATATATAAATAAAATAAAATACCAGAAAATATATAACATCATGAAGAAGAAGAAGAGGAAATGCCACTACAATAAAGGAACTGGCAATGAAGATCAGAACACACTTGAACAAGAGATATGAAAAGACCTAGAGCTGCTATACATTTAGTAATGTCTTTCCTCTTGCTGCTTCCTAACATCAAGTAATAATTACACCCTTGTGATACTTCCAGCAGGTTTAGACAATCTCCTGATGCTGGCAGAGGAATAGTTCAGTGTCGCTTCCTCCGGTTGGATATACCTTTGCACGTTTTCAGTGGACATAGCAATGTACTTTGTATTTAATGTCATCAGGCATCACAATGCACATCAACACACCCATGTAGGATTAGTTAACATATGCTTTGATATGCTTCTGTTAATTTCAATAGAAAACAAACAAAAAATGGATAGGCGTCAGTCCAGCTTCACAGAGATCCCCTAGCACCCTACCTGTGAGCAGGAAACATTAACCCATCCAGAGGAAGCCTGAACCTGCTGAAAGCTAACCAGCTATGTATGAAGAAGCAGGAATCACAAACATAAAACTTCATAAAGTACATCTTACATCTAAACTTTTTTAGAAGTTTAGAAGAATTCCATTGACACATTTTGTTTTTTTGCTAATAACACACAGGCAATACATGGTAATGGGAACACACCTGGTTCTTAGAATTCCTTGCTTAATGTAAAATAAAAATAAAATCAAAGTTTTGGATTTGGATACACAATGCTGCTTTGTGAAGGGTAGCTGTACCTCTAATTAGAAGTAATGGGCATTAGGTTGTAATATACATCCTTGAGCCCCCAGTCTATCTCCAGCCTTTGCGGTTTGTGCCCACCAGCAGTGATGCCCCAGGCTGTGATCCCAGGCTGTCTGCACAAGCACAGACAATGAGGTGCCATGATGATGGCAAAGGGGGCACAGAGGTATTTATTCCAATCTAAAAAGAAAGCCTGCAGCTGCCTAACGCCCATTGTATTTTTTAATGAATGCAACAGCTATCCTTTAATACATGTCCAATCCAGGAAAAAAGGATTTTCTGGTTCAGTTATTCAGTACAAAAAACAGGAACATTTCCTAGGGGGGAAAAAATCCTGGCAAACCTGCAATGCCTGGATCTGTGAAAATAAGGAATCCCATAAACAGCATGTATAGGGAAAAGCTGAATCTAGGTGTGTTTTCTGCAATAGGTCATAGTACAAGGAGGGTGATGGGAGAGTGACTTACCTATCACACCTACCTACATACCTATGATCTGTAGTGACTTACCTATGATATGTAGTGACTTACCTATGATCTGTGGTGACTTACCTATGATTTGTAGTGACTTACCTATGATA
>NC_092860.1:130615483-130632962 GCF_032062135.1 Pyxicephalus adspersus | reverse complement strand
TGTAGTGACTTACCTATGATATGTAGTGACTTACCTATGATCTGTAGTGACTTACCTATGACAGATCGTACACAGCAGATTGTTTACTAATAAACCCTACAACTCCTATGTCTGCACTGCTACAGAATGGCCACAGCTATACATTTGAGATGACACGAATAGAGGAATAATGCCTAGCAGCGTGTTGCTGTCCTCACCATGCACAGTAGGAGGAGGGATCCCCTGACATGCAGCCTCTGATTGCCGGGTACCTGCAGCATTCTCCCCCGATCACTCTTCTTCCTCCTCTCCTTCTTCTCCAGCAGAGGGCGGGGCCAGGCTGCCAGGTGGAAGCAGGGTGAGTCTTGTGTACTCAGGCAGGTGTCACATCGATCCTCACCGCCTCTATACTGACCCCTGCTGGCGGTCTATGTGTATTACACCACAATACATGACATTTATTAACATGGAAATCCTAACAGAATGATGTTTAGAGCTCAGAAACAATGTGTTATAAATTACTACGTTTTTACATAAAAATGTTTGCCTTTTTTGTAATTTGTAAGATTCTAAGCTCTTCGGGGCAGGGTCCTTTCTTCCTGTGACTGTATCTGTCTGTCATTTGCAACCCCTATTTAATGTACAGCGCTGTGTAATATGTTGGCGTTAAACAAATCCTGTTTATTATTATTAATAATAATAATTATAATATTAATAATAATTTATCAACTTTGGGTACATACAATTAGCACGGAGCCCAGATTACTAGGGAAATACAGAATTCATTAGCTATTCTTTTCCTTGTGGCCAAAAAAACAATATTACATAAATCAGGGGTGCCCAACAGGTGGATCGTGATCTACCGGTAGATCACAAAGGCAACGCAAGTAGATTGCGGAGCCCTGCCTTTCAAAATAAACTCTACCGCGCTCAGGAGTTATTAGGTCCAAATACCGTTCCACCATGACTGATGATCATTTGGAAGTCTGCTTGTGGCTGGCTGCCAGCAACTAATGTCCGGACTATGCAACTTTGGCTGATTCCATTCCGTTTAAGACCTCATCGGAGTAATGGCCAAAAATGTACAGAATTGTTTTGTGCCATACATGTTCATGCTGTTATGCAAGGTAAACAATATATATTAAAAAAATATAAAGTATACTCGGTATATATATAAATAAATATATGTTTAGCATTTTTATTGTTGGTAGATCATTTTGACGTAGTCATTTTAAAAGTAGCTCGCAAGCCAAGCAGCCTGATATAAATGGCTAGATTCAAACCAACTGACACGCAGGCTTTTTATGGAGTAATTTGAGCATGTTTTTAGAATGGCTGGGATTGAAGCCTCTCTGGAAAAAGAAAGTAAGGTAAATAATAAGGTTGCAAGGTTTTTTAAAACATGGGAATCATAAAAAGACTCGAGTACTCAATAAAATGTCAAACTATAAATACCTTTGAACATACCTCTTGGTATGCCTGGAGAATGCTAGATAATGATCCTCCGGTGGTTGTAGATGATATTTAATATGGAAATTGTTGCAGTTAGTATGGTTTAATGACTAATATACCGTATTTTTCGGTGTATAAGACTTTTTCTTCCCCAAAACTGGGGGGGAAAAGTGGGTGCGTCTTATACACCGAATACATGTTAAATATAATAAAAAAAAATCATACTCATCCGATACCGCGATCCCGCGATGCTGCGTGCTTCTTCTCCTCGCTCCCCTCCTGGCTGCAGCGCGTGTCTCCTCCTCCTCTGAGCGAGGAGAAGCCGACACGCATACCCCCGCGATCCCATAAGCAGGCTGATCGCGGGGGTATGCATGTCGGCTTCCCCTCTCTCAGAGGAGGAGACACGCGCTGCAGCCAGGAGGAGAGCCAGGAGAAGCCGACACCCGTGCCCCCGCGATCTCATAAGCAGGCTGGATCAGCCTGCTTACGGGATCGCGAGGGCACGGGTGCCGGCTTCTCCTGGCTCTCCTCCTGGCTGCAGCGCGTGTCCCCTCCTCCTCTGAGCGAGGAGAAGCCGGCACACGTGCCCTCGCGATCCGGTAAGCAGGCTGATCCAGCCTGCTTATGGGATCGCTGGGGTATGCGTGTCGGCTTCTCCTCGCTCAGAGGAGGAGGGGACACGCGCTGCAGCCAGGAGGGGAGCCAGGAGAAGAAGAAGCCCACAGCATCGCGGGATCGCGGTATCGGGTGAGTATGATTTTTTGGCACAGGGTGATCAGAAGGGGATACATTGTGTCAATGTATCGCCTTCTAATTACTCTGTGTCAATGTATCCCCTTCTGATCACTCTGTGTCAGAGTGATTAGAAGGGGATACATTGACACAGAGTGATTAGAAGGCGATACATTGACACAGAGTGATTTTTTAGTATTTTGTTCAGAATCTTTTTTTTCTAGGTTTTTCTCGTTTAAAATTGGGTGCGTCTTATAGGCCGGAGCGTCTTATACGCCGAAAAATACGGTATATATATATATATGTGTGTGTGTTAATTTAAATATTTTTTTATTTTGTTTAAATTTGATATTGTAACCTTGATCTATACATTGCTGTTATTGTTATTTATTGACACATCCTATATAAAAAAAAAAACAATAATTTGTTGCATCTCAGTGCTGCTGATCTCCAGGAATATATTTATTTATATATTTATTTAATGACCAGCAGGAGCTATTCTTGTACCTCTTTTTCCTGCTTTTGAACATTTGTGGGTAAAGTCAGCAGAAATGTAGTGAGAAAGGGGTGCAGGGTATGAAAGGGTATGAAAGGGGTGCAGGGTATGTCCCAAGATTCTTTAGCATATAAAACAATCTTCTTTTTCTTTGGCTTTCTGTACAGCTGAAAGTGCCTCTGCTTATAGAAGGGGCATAGGTATAACCCTGCGCATCTCATTGTAGCTATATTGCCCACCAGGCCTGAGGAGGGGGTAGCAGCCGGTACATCGCTCCAGGGCCCATGAAGTCCAACGTGTCCCACAATCTTTATTTTAATTTGAACATTTATTTAATTCATTTAATTTTTATTGTATTGCAAAAAGTTTTACGTACAAGATCACAAAGCGTTGAGTGAGCGCGAAGCAATAGAAGGCCGTGTTAACGACAAGATACTTTTGAGTGACATATTACGGTGCATTCAAGATTCAATGAACAAAAACTTGTGAAAGTGACTATCAATGAGTGTTCTCACGTGTTCATTCCTAGCTTCTAACTTATTGCTTGGATTGCTTTCCCGACGAATCTCGGGAGGAACAGGAAATGGGACACGAGCCACCTTGATTCATCGTGGACTGCAACGAAGACTTTACAGGACAGCGAAGGAAGAAATAACTCAACAGGTAAAGTTCCCTGTCAATTCTGTAATTGTAGCATACAGGACTCACTGACATCGCTTGCCTTTTTGTCTACCTCTATCGAGAGATTCGAGACTATAAATGGCTTGATGGTTAGCAGACTTTATTATTATACCTATACATACTTTCTAAATGTACCGATGTAATGAACGATTGTTAGAAATAAATCATAATATACACACATACATGTGTGCAGAATTTTGTATAAGGGCCCACACACCTTCTTTGTACCAGGGCCCGGATTTTTTCTCGGCGGTCCTGTCCTGTTGCTCACATACATGCTCCAACTATAGCATTGGTTGGGTGTCATTAATCTATGTCCAAATGGGCAATGTGACTGAAGCAGTTATTGCATATAAAGCAGGCTGGATGCTGCCTTGTATAGCAGGATCTAGTAGTTTAGAAAATAATCATAAGAAATGTCAGAGTCTGTGTAAAAAACAAATTAGTCATTTGGATGTATGTCTAGGACATCAGGGTCATAGATATAATTTCATTGTAGCCTTGCTGCCCACATACATGCTCCAATTAGCATTGGCTGCGTGTAATTTATAAGGATGGCTTTGTGATGGTGACAACAGAAAAACATGTCTGTGCAATGTACATCAGGATGGCAACTTTGTCAGGGAATGTGATTACTTAGAGAACAATAATAGCCTGGGACAGAGCATTGTCTCCTAATCATGGAAAGTGGTCTAAAGACCTCAAGTTAGCATCACTAGGTATTATTTAAATAAAAATCAGACGAGAAACTGACGTGTGTACAGTGCTCATCCAATGTCGTTCATGGGCCCATCCTGGCGGATCAATGAACAACGAATGACTTCAATACAAGTAAGGGGGAGAGCGCAGTGTGGCGCTGCTTGCTCGTTCTCCCCCCTCGCTTCTCTATAGAGCAGATTAGTGTTGTATGTACAGGACTCTTTCATTCATCTTTCAGTCTTTTGTAGTTGGAAAGGTTCGCGAAAGATCCATTCCAACGACAATTATTGAGCATGTGTACATAGCCCTACTTTAACATGTTGACATTTGGCCAGTAGCAATGTTCACATTTATTCAATCATCATTAGTACAACTCCCAATCATTTAATAATAGTCCTTGACCTAATGTGTGAATGCTGAAACATTTGCACAAAAAGTATATAAATATACAAGCACTGAATGGGAATTGGCTAAAAATATACTTCATGATGTTGAACTGGATGGAAAGAAACACAAGACCTAGTAACATGGCTATTATAAATGTATTTTATTTGTGTATGTAGCTGTTTGCCTGGAATTCCACTCTCATCCCCTTTTATAAACTGACATGAAATTGGTGATACTTTCACCAACTGCCAACTGCCTCATTATGGGAGAACGGAAATGGGACAAGCTAGAGATTGTGTTCCTCCTCTGAAATAGAAGAATTGCACCACCAGTCCTCACCTGCTCATCTCCCCTCTTTTAAATCAGTCAAGCCAAATATTTGTATCATTTTCTAAGCAATAACAATTTATAAACCACAGGACATAACATATTTTGTTGTATATCTAGCACACTAATATTTTACACTTCATTATTGAGTACATACAAAGAGTGCTATTCATTATTAAAAGTGCAGCATTGGCTCTGGTGGGCACCTCCTGGTGTCTGTAACGGAACTGTCAATCTTTAATCTATGATCAAATAGCTAAAGTGGTTGCAGTGCGATTACGGCTTCCTTATGGCAGCCAAGCCCCGATTTCAATCACAGGTTGGTCCAAAGTTGTGTGAAGAGCACCAATTGGATAAGAATAGGCTACAGGTAGCTTTTCCTAGGGGTAGCCCCATAAAGAATAAAGAGGGGTGGCATTGGATGGTATAGTACCACTTACTGCCACCAATCCAGTTGCTGGTTCTTTAGAAGTAGCCAGCAACCTCTAGGAGTTTTGTGGGATCGCTTAATCGCCATGCAGGTCTGAATCTAGCCTTAGTCTTGCATACTTGCTTTATTTGGATGAGGATCCTGTTTTGTGGGCAGCTTATTTTTTATTGGGCTCAGTGGGAGCCTCGAGATGCTTTATGTCCTGCGTTATTTACCAAGTGCATATCTTTAGGACATTAGCACTATTGTTATAGTAGAGAAATGGTTCTGGTGGATACCATTTTATATCATTACAAGGAAGTACCTAGACCCCTGCTATGAGGCTCTTTTTCGGGGAGCAACAAAACCAGATCTAGCAGACAGGAAGACCCAAATTAGTTTTTTGGGCATTAAGCCCTCTTTCCTTTATTCTCACTATTCTGGAAACGTGGCTGCAGGATGATATAAAATGCATTCCTATATACCGTAGGTTTAGTGGAGGACTAGTAGTACTGCTTGATGCCAGTTACCAGCTAGGGAAAATATGTTTTTTTTCTCATCACCTAAAAACTCTTTCTTGCTGGGTTTAGTAAGGAAATAAAACCTTCCCAATTAATGCTGACTATTAGGTCTGAATTTGAAGGGGATATGGACAACCCTATGTCAAAGTACCTGAAAACCTCCTATTAGTGGTCGTGGTTGGAAAGTTGCGGGATCCCAATTTGGCAAAAGTATGGAAAAATGAGGTAAGCAAGATACCCCAAGGACCATAAGTTAACTGGGTATACCCCAATTCTGCAGTAAATCGTGACTTACTGCATAAAGAAGGAACAGGAGCAAGTCGTGGTGCAGCTGATGGTTTCCCATTCTAACACAAATATGGCCTATTTTATGTGTTGGATGGTCATTTAGGAGTAAAAAGGGTGGATGGAGCAGTGTTTTTTTTCTGACCTGGCATTTACAAAGTAATCAGTGTCAACATAATGCCCCCAAGCTATTTCCATGCATATGCCTAGGCAAGTGCCTCTGGTGCCACCTAGTGATAAGGGTGCATATTGCACACTTTCATTATGAAGCCATTACTCCAGAAGCTGAACAGCAATGGAGGTGGGCACATACAGTTATACAAACACAGAAACAGAACTAGGAATATTGTTGCTGTCATTTGAAAGTGCCACTATGGGTAATACTCAAAGGTGATCATTTAGTTATCCACAGCCTTTGCTATCCTCAACATGGTCCACCAATCGGTCTAATTTATAATTCCCAATTACAGCTTATGCTCTTAAAATTTGGGAAATAGAAAAATATTTTAGGGATCTGTTATCACCTCATTTTCTTCTTCTGCTCTACCTTTTCTTCCTGGTTTATGGTCAAAGCTAGCATTCACATCTCTATACAAACCCTGCTGATTAGGACGCGCATTTCATGTCTCTTCTCTTATTGCCTTAAGCTGAAGCTGTTGTGCCCGTTATCATGCAGGAAAGTTTTAGAATGCATGGCACACCTACCAACATGTTCTCTAATAATTTATTGTTGTGGAAGGTTCTCTGCAAATCTTTTATTATTCTGCACCAATAATATTCTTCTATCTATGATCCCCAAACTAATGGTCAATCAGACATTGTCAACCAGTCACTGGAACATCTAGGGGTCTTGTAGGCTCAGGGCCCCAGTTTACAGAATGGTAGGGGTTGCATTCTGGGCCCTGGCTTCATATTTGCCCAGGGCCCCATATTTTCCAAAGCTGTCCCTGCTAAATCACCACTGGCATTACCCCCGGAATTTACTATAGCTGCTCGCATCAGCAGTTAGATGTACTGCACAATGTAGAAATCCAGTTTGCAGTTATATTTATTGAGCTCTCCAGCAGGGGGCACTGTGAGACATATTATAAAAAGGTTTATTATTAGAACAAATTAAATGAATATTTATGGGACGCTCTTGATTCACCCGTCTATAAATCTATTGTTAGTAATTCCAGCCATGTCGGTTTGCACACAGATGACAATCACACACTGATCGCCCTGTATAGTATGGGTAGCGGCTAGTTCCCATCCAGTAGAAGGACCTGGAAGTGATGTTGTGCAGAGAACAGGAAGTTGTTGGGGCTTCACAGATCAAACCATTGAAGCCCGGGAACCTGCAGTTGAGAGGCAGGGAAAATAGATTAGGTTGCGACTAGTTCCTATCGAGTACAAGGACCTTTTGCCCCCTAGTGGTCAGGTCCTGTATATGGATAGGAAATAGCCCACTCATATATGAGCAGACAAATTCCCATCCAGTACAAGGACTCCATTATTTTTTAGTAGTCAGGTCCAGTATTTGGATAGGAAATAGCCCACTCATCTATATCATGGGTATTTCCCATCCAGAACTTGTGCTTGTACTGGATGTGAATTAGCCTGGTCATTAACAAGTGGGATACTTCCTATCCCTATACTGGACCATACCACTAGGGGGCATGAAAAGGTCCTTGTACTGAATGGGAATTACCCTGGTTTTATATAAGTGGGCTATAACCTATCCAAATATTGGACCTGATCGCTAAGGAATAATGAGGTACTTGTACTGGATGGGAATTACCCTGCTCAAACAAGGACCTCATTATTCCTTACAGGTCATATCCAGTATTTGGATAGGTTATATACTATATATGAGTGGGCTATTTCCTATCCCTATACAGGACCTGACCACTAGCGGGCTTGAAAAGGTCCTTGTACTGGATGGGAAATAGCCTGCTCATATATAGTTAGGTCTATAAATATTTGGACAGAGACAACTTTTTTCTAATTTTGGTTCTGTACATTACCACAATTCATTTTAAATGAAACAACTCAGATGCAGTTGAACTTCAGACTTTCAGGGGGGGGGGTGCTTGTATGTGGAAGATTTTGCTGTGAACAGACAGCATGCGGTCAAAGAAGCTCTCCATGCAGGTGAAACAAGCCATCCTTAAAATGCAAAAACCATATATGAGTGGGCTATTTTCTATCCTATATGAAGTGATTGTGTTAAAAAAAGGCCTTAGTTCCTCACATTTTTCTACAATCTTTTTGTTCAACCCACTGAATTAAAGCTGAAAGTCTGCAGTTCAACTGCATCCGAGCTGTTTTATTTAAAATTAATTGTAGTAAAGTACAGAACCAAAATTAGAAAAATGTTGTCTCTGTCCAAAAATTTTTGGACCGAACTGTAAGTGGGCTATTTACTATCCCTATACAGGACCTGACCTTTAAGGAATATAGGGGTCCTTGGACTGGATGTGAATTGGCCTGATTATATATGAGTCGAATATTTCCTATCCTTATACCGGACCTAACCACTAGTATCAAAAGTTCCTTGTACTGGATGGGAATTACCCTGGATATATATGAGTGGGCTGATATACGGGACCTTAACACTAGGAGGCATGAAAAGGTCCTTGTACTGGACGGGAAATAGCCTGCCTATAAATAATGGGTTATTTTTTATCCAAATACTGGACATGACAACTAAGGAATAGAGGTCCTTGTATGAGCAGGCTAATTCCAATCCAGTACAAGGAACCTATTATTCCTTAGTGGTCATGTCCAGTATTTGGATAGAAAATACCCCATTATTTATAAGCAGGCTATTTCCCATCCAGTACAAGGACCTTATGATACTTGCCAGTGGTTAGCTCCGGTATAAAGATAGGAAGTAGCCTGCTCATATATACCAACGCTAATTCCCATCCAGTAGACGGACCTCATCATTTTCTTAGTGGTCAGGTCCAGTATAAGGATAGGAAATAGCCCACTCATTTAAAACAAGGCTGACTCCTTTCCAGTACAAGGACCTCATTATTTCAGTGGTCAGGTATAAGGATGGAATTAACCCTGGATATATATGATTTAGAGAACCATAAAGTTACAGTAGGGGTCCTCAGTTGACTACAGAGAGCTGGAATACGTGTCTGAGCCGTATTATCTTGGCGAGTGAGCAGAAAATTACTAAAGGCAGGACCAGAGAAGCATGAAGATTGTCAGCTCAAAAAGGATCTCATGATCTGTAAATAATACAGTGATAAACCTGAGAAAAAAGTTTTGTTTTGGGACAGTCCAAAAATATATGAAGGAGCATGCCTAGCCCTTTGTTGCAGTATCAACACCTGTGGGACTTCTGGGTATATATTAGTCTGAAAAGACAAGCACTGGATCCCATCACAGTGCCATGGAGAGTGACACCAAGTTCCCTAATCCAACTCATGCTGGTAGCAAATAACAAGCAGACAAAACCCCCCATTCTATATTAAATAACCTTTATGACATTGGTTAGTTCCTGCTTATTTTCCTTGCATAATATCTTAGCTACATATATAGCTGAATACCTTTGTTAACTCATCCAATATAGTCACGTACAGACCAAAGCTCACCATACAAATGTCAATTTCAATCAGCTTTAAATTTAACTACATAGGTGGACCTTCCAAAAATCCTAATCAATCTTTATCCAGTGTGGCTGCCCTTTGCATTACATATGTGTTTTTGGATCTAGAGGAGATTGTGCAGATTGACTGTAACATGTATGTCGATGCTTACAAATCTACTTGTACACACACAAATATTTAAAAACTCCCACTGTTTCTGGTATGCATACATGCACCTATGTGGTTGATTTACCACTCCTCTAAACTAGGCTTTTAAGTTTGTATGGTCAGGCAGGTCAATATTGCAGAAAGGGATCTTACCTTTTCTGATTTTACCTTCACCCCTCCACCTGAGCCACTTTCCCACATTGCCTAGTGTTTGTGTGGGGGCTATATGAGTCTTACTTAAAATCTGAAATCCACTTAAGGCAAAACCCACAGTGATGCTGGCTATGTCAGTTTGCACCAATGAAAAATTAAGCATTTATTAAATGTATGGAAGTGGCCATCTTGTGTATGGCAAATTACCAAGCCATCCACTCCTGACCTTCTCCACCCACATCCCTCCCTCACTGCTCATCCCCCACCCAGGCTCTCTAACCAGTTATTCAGTGTGTTGTCTTCTGTGATTGGTTGATGCTTACGTCCTAGCTATAGATCCGGTCTACCAGCACAAAACACAGAATAAGGGCCCCATTTAACTGCCAATCAGACCCCTGCACAGTATCATCATCCTCATCTGTAGAGACCCTTGTCACTCTAATCTGTTTCGTCATCATACTCTGCAATCATTCTATATGTGGAGTGCGTTCTCCCCCGATCCAGATTGTCATCCCCTTCTGTGGAGTGCGTTGTCCCCCAACCCAATACGAGTGCACCCCAGCATCTATCTCTCCTCCCATTCCTGTACCTCCATATCACCTCACAATAATAGGAGTGCACCCATCACCTGTCTCTCCCCCTCCTGTAACCCCATATTACCTCACAACAATAGGAGTGCACCCATCACCTCTCTCCCCCTCCTGTCTCCCCATATTACCTCACAATAATTGGAGTGCACCCATCACCTGTCTCTCCCATCACCTGTCCCCCCCCTCCTGTACCCCATATC
Source organism: Pyxicephalus adspersus (assembly GCF_032062135.1). Taxonomy (NCBI): domain Eukaryota; kingdom Metazoa; phylum Chordata; class Amphibia; order Anura; family Pyxicephalidae; genus Pyxicephalus; species Pyxicephalus adspersus. The sequence continues at coordinate 130,622,296 of NC_092860.1, read as the reverse complement.
ACCTCATAACAATAGGAGTGCACCCATCACCCCTCTTCCCCTCCTGTAGCCCCATATCACCTCATAACAATAGGAATGTCCCCCCATCACCCCTCTTCCCCTCCTGTAGCCCCATGTTACCCTGTAATAACACCAGTTGCTTACTTTTCACCATCCTTCCATATCTCCTGCCAAAATACCAGTGCACCCCATCACCTGTCTGACACTCCCATCACCCCTATTTCATCCTGCAAAAAATACCAATGCATTCCAATCACCTAACATCCCCTGAACCCCCCCCCATATCCCCCTGCAATGTCAGTGCCCCCTAACACGTCTCCCTTATATCCCCTCCATAACTACCAGTGCGTCCTATAATAAGGGTATGACGGCCCAGAATTACTCTGACAGTTTATAATCTCTCGAGACTGACAATCCATTTTCCCTGCCTCTCAACTGCAGTTCCCCAGACTTCAAGACCCGTGAAGCCCCGCCCACTTCCTTTTCTGCAAAACGTCAGTTCCAGGTTCTTCTACTGGATGGATAGCGGCTAGTTCCCATCCAGTAGAAGAACCAGGAAGTGACGTTGTGCAGAGAACAGGAAGTATAGAAAGACTGAACCGTCTATGCATCCGCCGGCACTATAAAAACGTGATGACGTCACGTGCCCTCCCTTTCCCCTATCAGCAGCGAGGTAAGAAGATGGCGTCGGCTGGAGTGTTAGAGGAAAATCTATATCCATCCTTGTTTTTAGATTCTCCGTAGACTTCAGTTTGATGTTTAACAGAGTATACAGAGTGTCTAGATGAGTATGGAGTAGATATGGGCTCTGGATGTGAGTGCTAGTAGTAGTGATATGTGTGTGCGGCCTGTGTGGCTCATTACCTATCTTCCTTCTCCTGTGTCTCTGTCTGTATCTGTCTGTATTTTGCTGTCCCTATTTATTGTACAGCGCTGTATGATATGTTGGCGCTATAATAATCCTGCTGATCCCTGCACTTTTAATACTATTAAACAGTATATATATAGCACCAACATATTAGGCAGCGCTGTACATTAAATGGGGGTTGCAAATGACATATAGGAGGAGAGGACCCTGTCCCACAGAGCTTACAATCTAGTAGTAAGCATGCCACGTAGTAGTGTTTGTGCTGTGTGAGAGTCTACGTTTTATCCTGATTATTATTTGTGTGATGGATGAAGCAGATGCATGGATCTAAAGTGCACAATGCATGTTGTACCCCCAGTCTGCCTGTCCACAGCCCTGCTGGTGCTATAAAAATCCAGAGTAATATGAATGTTTGAGATCTTGTCCAAGCAGTTGAATGATCTGGGTAAAACTTGCATTTCATACAGTGTGTACAGATATAATATACCCCAGCCTTTATCTCTATAACTTTGTCATTAGTGCTTCCTAGATTGGACATGTCTCTTCTAAAATGTATTTACTTTGAGTTTTATAAGTCTATGTCTGGCATTGAGGTATGAGAATATGAAAATGTGATCAATATAGTAGAGGCATGTGTGGTTAGGCATTGTAGGCAATGGCATGTTGTCATGTGACCCTTCTGGGTGTCAGCTTTCTTTTTATTTGATTAGTATGTGTTTTAGTGACTGTTTCTTTCATATTATTGTACACTCTAGTAGTGTTTCTGGACCTTTATTATGGGGACCCTTAAAATAACTTTCAGATCTTCAGGGAACCCCTATCTATCCATCTCTCTCTCTCTCTCTCTCTCTCTATATATATATATATATATATATATATATATATATATATAGTGTGTGTGTGTGGTGATCAGTGTGAAGAATGACTGACATTGCTGGTCATTGGTACACAGATATATTGACCCCTCTCTACTTAAACTCAGCCTTTTAACTTAACATAAAAGGCTGGACAACTCTTATGTTAAGTAAAAATTCTGTTTGGGTTATTTTAAGTTTTAAAAAAAAAAGATGCAGCACCACCCCCTTAATTCTCTATCACCTAGGCGATCAAGAATGAATGGGAGTGCAGAGCGTCCCGGGATACCTACGTCACGCACATTTCGGGCATGCCCAGAAGGAGCCCTTTGTCAAAAGTTTGGGGAAAAAAGCCAATCTCACACATAGGCAGTGAGTTTTTTTTCCTATCTACGTCACCTGATCTCGCAGCTGTGTCGGGTGACGTAGGAAGAACCCGAAAAAAGGTGGCAGCACCTGGTGCGCCAGCCCGAAAACGGATGCCGGGAACGACGCAGGAACCAATGGAAGAAACCTCCGGACTGAATGACTGCAGTGCGGGATTGAAGGTAAGTGTATTTTGTTTTGGCAACTTTTGAGTTTACGTCCTCTTTAAAGGCACAAATTGCTGTAGGTGAACCCCTAGCAATTTCTGCAGGAAGTTTGTCTGAAAATCCCTGCTCCAGTATATTGTCATTAGCTTTTACCATTCCACAGGGTTTTAGACTCCACTTGTAATAGTCTGCGTGTGATTGTAGGAAAAGTACATTCTCTCATGGTGGTTTTTTTTTCTACAGAATGAAGACCATTCTCAGCAACCAGACTGTTGACATCCCTGACAAGGGTGAGAGTTCTGTGTAGATTTGTTGATCACCTATTTGTTAAGCTGTACTGACCCTATTCGGGTGTATTGGATTCTCATGTCTTATTGGATTCTGATGTCTTTTGTTCCCTTTTAACAGTTGAGGTTTCCTTGAAGGGCCGCACAGTAACTGTGAAGGGCCCCAGAGGAACTCTGAAGAAGAACTTCAACCATATAAATGTGGAGCTGTCTCTACTAGGCAGACAGAAGAAGAGGGTAAGTGCTAGATTATTCTACAAGGCTTAAGCACCCATTCATACCAGCTCATTGTGGTGCCGTTCATTTTGCACAACACACAACCGTCTACAATGTCTGCTGCTTAATAATTAGAGTATATAGCGCCAACCTATTACACAGCGCTCTACATAGTCATGCCGCTAGCTGTCCCAAAGGGACTCGCAATCTAAGATATAATAATGCAGAAAACCTATTTCTTAATAACACAATCTATACATTTTGAGAGGTGCCTTGAGTTTAAAAAAAAGAAAATCAGTGCATCGATTTGTAAAGGCTCTAAAGGTCTTATCAGCATTTTTTAAAATATCTTAAAGTGCAACAAAACTGAAAAAAAAACAACTTGCCTTTAAGCCCGCAGATCCTTCCGTGGTGCTTAATTTTACAGGTCAGCATTTATCGAAAATATTTGAGAAAACTTTAAGCTCAAATTTTAATCTGTGTACAGTTGTTTTAGGTTGTAGTATTTGTATAGCTAGGAGTCAAGATGCATCTATCATGGAGTGATACAGGAACCAGGAATTATTTAAAAATTGTTTGGCTCCTTGGTTTATTGCTTATATCTCTCTTGCAGCTCCGTGTGGACAAATGGTGGGGTAACAGAAAGGAGCTGGCCACAGTGCGCACAATCTGCAGCCATGTGCAAAACATGATCAAGGGTGTCACACTGGTAAGTTGTTTTTGTTTTGTTTTTGTTTTTTTTGGTCATGCATGGTCGTCTCATACCCAAGCAGAAGTTGAAAAAAAAAAAATCTGCTGAACGTTCTAAGGCTACATACACATGTGCAATGATTGTCGTTGGATACAAATGAATAACAACCAATTGTTCGATAAGCGTTAAAGTGCACAACGTCAGGCCAACAACGTTGATGAATGTCGCAGGAAATGGAAAAACCGTCCTGGCGGATCTGTTTGTGCAATGATCATTCACTATTGTGTGTACAGTTGTTCAGTGATCGTGGATTGTTCTGCAGTACACGTCACTTCCTGCATCGTTCAAACGGTCATATCCAGTGTGTGTACTGTATTGGTGGAATATAATTGAACGATCCTATAGTAGTTAGAGCACACGATTGTACAGAATCGTGCAGAATATGATGGTTATCATGAACTATCATGGACCATTGCAGTGCCAGCTGACCTTGCATATGCTGGGGGTAAATGAACTCCAGCGCAGTTGTATGGGAGTTATGTCAACTGGCACAGCCCAACAAGATGGAGCTCACCTGTGGGCACTCAGCACTTCAGGAGGTAGATGTGGAAGTTTGGTAAGGTAAACATAATTATGGAAGGGAGCATTCTTTTTAAATCTGGTTACTTGCTCTAAATGGGCAAAACGTGGGTTCAGTTACAGTTCCGGGTTGTGTGTGTTAAACTGTAAATTTGAGGTGTAGTTTCTGAGTAGTATAACTCCAAGGATGCTATGAAAATCATATTCTAACTTTAGAAAGGTCAGTAATGGATTGCAAGTTTTCATTTAACTGAAAAACTCAAATGAACTTTTGAAATTTACAAGCTATAAATTTTGTCTTATAAGTCTGTGTCTCCTTGCCTTTCTTATAATATGAAATGTTTTTCCCCTTAGGGTTTTCGTTACAAGATGAGATCAGTGTACGCTCACTTTCCCATTAACGTAGTTATTCAGGAGAGTGGATCACTGGTGGAGATCAGAAACTTCTTGGGTGAAAAATACATCCGCAGGGTACGCATGAGACAAGGTATGTAAGATTTGCTTCTTTGGTTGACAAACTTCATCCAATTTTCGGGATTATTTATTGCATGCTATTTATTATATGGATCGCTGACAAATATTTGACAAAAAAAAACAGCAGCCTATTTTAGACCCTTACTAATGTTAGTTTGTCTTGTAAAGTTACACGCTCTAAATGGGCAGCACGATGGCTCAGGTGTTTGCACTCTGGCACTTGCAGCGCCACAACGCTATCTGCATGGAGTTTGCAGGTTATCCCCGTGTTTGTGTGGGTTTTCTCTGGGTACTCAGGTTTCCTCCCACATTCCAAAAATATGCAGTTAGGTTATTTGGATTCCTCATAAATTACCCTTAGACTTTATTAGATGTATACCTATGGTGGGGACATTGGATTGTGAGTCCATTTGATGGGCAGCTAGTTACAGGACTATGGACTTTGTACAGCACTGCATATTATGTCAGCACTATATAATTATTGTGTAATAATAAAGTCATGGGAGATGTTGGTTGAATTTTGCATTTAAAGTATATGCTAGGTATGTCCAGCTGAAACTGCATCTTTTATGGTTTATATCTTGTGTGCTCAGTGCTTGTTATATCTGATGCATGCCGCTGGTGATAATGGTCAGTTAGTGTGTTTGTCAACCCAGTGGAACTTAAATAAATGGTGTTGTGGAAGATCAGCCCCAGCACCAAGATGGCACCATTCTATGAGGTCATAGCTTCAGTATAACAAGCAGAACGGGGGACTTTAAAACAAACCCTAACTGACCTCCATAGCTGTTGGGTTAGTTCATCTACAAAAAATCTAACCAGCTGAGCTGCGTTTCTAGAAGCCTTATGGCATCTGATGTCTACAATGAAAAGCTGAAAGACAGCAAGAGAATTTAGTTTTTGCATGATTGAAAGATACATTTTTTTCATGTTCTTTGTATCTGCTGAAACTAAAGTTCAGCAGACTTTTTTTCACTCAACCCATTGTCATTGGCTGGATCTTTTTCAGTTTCTTAGATTTTTTTTTTTTTTTTAAATTGGAAATACTATGGAAAGAATATTTGTCAAGATTTAAATAATGGACTGCCTCTGCTGGCTTGTGCATATCTGGTGTCTTGGTTTCAATTGCCTCTGCTACAATAAAATAGAAATATATTTGAGACATTCCAGATGTTTTTATCCTGATATGCTTTAAATTACTGGTAAATGACACATAGGCCACCAATTATGTAAAGGCATTTCATGATCATGGTATAAAAATTGGCATTTTAAAGGGGTTGCTCACGCAAAACTAAGAACAAGTATTCAGAAATAAAACTTGTTCAATCATTAAATTTGCAACCAACGGGTCAGATTTTCTGTCCCTGAGTGTGTTAAAGCGGAATTTCCCACAAAAAAATACTAAACGTTGACTGGTGAGAAGCCCTTGATCCTGCACAATCCTGGCCTCTTTCTAACACAGATGGAACCGTGGTTACAGCCATCTTTCTTCTGGGCTCTTCTCACATCCACTACTCGGTTGTCTTTATTTCTTGCAAATGCAAAAAAAAAGCCAGTCTCACACACATACTTTTTTAAATACTTAAAAGCCACTGATAAAAATGCCTGATATCGGCCGTGTGCTGAAAAGGGCAGCCCAAAGCCTTCTGGGATAAGTAGACCTCACTAAAAACAAATTTAAAAAAAGTATTTAAAAAATAAATGTTTTTTTCCATTATACACAAGATATAGCCAAAATAGGGGTACTATATTTACATTGACAGGTTCCCTTTATTCTTTAAGGAAGTATCCTAAAAACATTTTTGAAACATTTACATGAATGGTCAATTGGTGGCAACATTTCTTATAGGATTTAAAAGTCTTATACTGTTCATAAGTTTTCGTTGTTTTTTGTGACTAAATTGAGGTGTTATTTTGTTTTACAGGTGTGAACTGTGCCTTGTCCCAGGCTCAGAAAGATGAGTTGATCCTTGAAGGAAATGACATTGAGCTTGTTTCAAATTCCGGTATGTTACCATAGAGTGGAATGTTCATTAGCATAGCGAAAACATTAAATGTGAAGCTATTCTCAATGTTGTGTATAATGAGACCACTCACTGTTTGGATTGTATCCAGTGGGTTGTCCTTCTATTGTGATTTGACAATGGTTTGGGAAATTTGTGGCTGTGATTTATTTGACAGATTGAAGTACTTTGGACCTTTTGCCACAGTTAGAGGCTGCCAAGCTGTACTTATCATTTTGATAAATTTAGTTCAGTGACTTGTTATGGTAAAGGATTGTCACCAACCTGGAAGAAATATATGGTTTAAC
>NC_092860.1:130602323-130613773 GCF_032062135.1 Pyxicephalus adspersus | reverse complement strand
GTTTGTTCAGTTTATATTTCGCTTTGGTTCTGCACTGCCCCATCCCATATATTAACATGTAACTAGAATGCAAATGGCATCACTTTTTTACACCCAGTGATGTATTGGGTCTCTGCAATGTGGACATAGTGGTGAAACATCCTTCATGCTTCCTCAGGATTCCTCTCAATAGCACTGATGTAAGCTGTGAGCTGGCTCCTGGAGAAGTCATGTAAATATCAAAATGTCTTGATGGGTTATGGCAGTCTGGGGCATTGGTCATGTGTAGGAAACTGTATACTCTGACCTTTCTATGTAACACCCACACATTATTCTGAACCCCCAATTTAGGTTGAGGAAAAGATGCTCTAAATAAAAGTTGCCACAGGCTAGAAGTATTTTCTTGTCTGTAAGAAACAATAACTTTGCTTCGCTTTTGATTTCAAAAGGCAGACCCTTACTGATTTAATAGAGCATTGACACACACAAATTGTAGTCTTTTCTAACCTGGCCTTGCATGCATCTCCACCTGACAGTTTCCAACAGCTTCTATATGCAGTGTTTGACTTTATTGACCAATATTGGTAATATTCTGTATGCAGAACTAACTATTTTTTTTTTTTTTTACAGATTCTGTTCAAGTAAACTGGTTCCTGAGCTACATCCAATAAAGTCCATTTATCTAAACATTTTTGTGGTGTGTGATATTGAAATGGTCATGTTTTCTGGATATTATTCATAAATCTAAATCTGAAACGTCCATAAACATACAGCTAGTTGTAAATGTAGGAAATCGTCAATTTATTGGTCAAGAATGTCTTGATATCTGTGGTTCATGCACACAAGATCTTCATGGAAATGGGGTGAATCCAATTTGTTGATCATCCTGCTTTTTAGGTGCAAATCTATTTGTTCATCTTTTAAGACTGTTAAGTTACTTGGAGTGAGGATTACGTTTACATGTTACAACACAGAATGTCATATGAACTATATTCAGTTGCCTTAAAAGGCTATTGGTTAAGCTTCTACAGAGAAAGAGGATGAAATTCAGTCAAGGTAGTTTGAAACTGGAAACTTTTTCCAATTACTGGGTCATTTAGCAATCAAATCCAGGTGTTTACATCAAGTTTATTATGTTTATTTTTTAGTCAGCAGTTCATTCTAGCTTATATATTGTACATAGAATTGCTGTGCTATGTCTCTAGTAAATGTGGACTACTGCTAGTCAGCCTTACACTCATCAGTGGTCTCCCTTCATTTAGTAACACTATTTAACTTTTCGTATTTAAAGAACCTGATTCTGGCTAATTTTACAATGCTCTGTGATCTAATAATGAGTTTCATAGAAATTGGCCAGCAGCAGAACTGTTTTGCGTTAGCAAGAACAGGGACTGTTTCCATACAAATTTCCAGTTTCTATTTGCAGGTCAAATTGGATGTATTTTGGAAGCATCTGTCCTAAATTTAACCAAAGAGAGCCTGAAATTGACTGAGGTGCTAATATTAAATGTATGCCAAACTCCCTGAACAGTATCTAATTCTGGCACAAAAAATGCAAAGTGTGCTTGGTTCCGGAGTCATCAGAATCCTAACCGAAACTGTTCTGTAACACTAGGTTTAGGGCATGTGTATAAAGGATTGTTTTTTTATATTATTGTTGCGCTTGTACTGTGTTAAAATGCAGACTGCTTGATGTTAAGCCCATTCATGTGCTACCTTATTTTGACTGTTAAACATAGTGGGCCATAGACAGCAATACCATCATGGAGCTTTTGGGCTTGACACCCAACCATGATAGAAACTACAATATCAAAATTAGTATAGGTAGCCTTAAAACCCGAATGCACTATGCAAAAGAATGATACTAGTACATTTCAAAGCAGGAGCAGTGCATGCATTGGCTACAAACTGGGTAAGGCTAGAGTTTAGTTTTGAGTTCTTTGGGAACTTGAACTGCTAGCTAAGTATACACAATTCAATAGTATTTACTTAGACTTCTTTGCACCTTGTTTATGATTTTTAATATACAGTATATAGTGCCTTCATTATGCAGCACTGTACAAGGTCCATGGTCATGTGACTATTTGTCTCAAAGGAGCTCACAGCCTAATGTCCCTACCATATTCATGTCATTACCACAGTCTAAAGTCAATTTTGGGGGGAGGCCAATAACCTACCTGTTTTTGGGAAGTGAGAGGAAAACTGGGTGCACAGAGGAAACCCACACAAACATGGGGAGAACAACACATGCACATAATGACCTGACTGCTATATGAACCTGGAACCCAGCGCTGCAAAGGTCAAAGTAGTGCGAACCTTTGAGACACCATGCTGCCCATTCAATTTTATTATGGACATTGCTGTACTTTTCCTAAATGGATCCCTGAAGGGAGAGCCTTGGCATTCAGTACTTTGTATTTTACCATGTGTGTACAAAAGTGAAGTTTCAGGGTTTATTTTTAATCCCAGTTGGCTTGAAATTGTAATGTTTATTTCTAAGGATAGATAATCTAGGCACTAAGGATACGTACACACGTTCAATAATTGTCGTTGGGGAAGATCTTTCTGGATTCTTACCAGCAATACCGACTGCACAGCATGTATGAATGAGTTCTGTACATAACAGCTTAGTTCGGCTCTGTGGAGAATGATGGAGTGGCATGCAGACGCACTCCCTTCACTTCCATTACAATAGTTCGTCACCCATGGGTTCGCCAAGACGGTCCTAAGGACGACAAGCATTGTACATGCCAGTTTCTCATCCGATAACAGCCCTGTGCCGATTATCGGTTGAGAACCATTGCACCTGTGTATGTAACCTTGGTGTAGGCTGTCTACAAGAAAAAACACCTAAGTTGCAGGGAGCACTGACAAAAAAATTTTTATTGCTGTATTGGCATCAGCTAAGCTGCATATCTATTTCACATGCTTTCAGTAATCTTAAAATTTCATTTAATTACCTTTAGTATTACATTTGTCATAAAATGGCTGTTTAAGTTATTTTAGGCATTTTTATTTTGTTCTATACTTAAATGTCTACGCAAACACTAAAATATCTTTAATCATGTTAATGTAACTTACAATATTCCTAAATATGCAGCTTCGATTAAAATACTTTGTTCCTGCCATGAATGCATTGTGCAGGCACTTCTTAGTTATATGGCAGCAATTCTTTTGTGGATATGAGGACTGCAAGGAGGATTGGTAGCACCATAAATTAAAGGGCAAAACAAATGTAATGGCAATTTATAAACAGTGCTTTAATAAACTTAATAATTAGGTGTGGTTTATATCCAGATTATGCAAGGTCCATATTCTTTAACACAATAAAGGCATTATTCACTGCTTAAAAGAAAAAAAAACCCAGAGGGAACACTCAATCAACACCAATGTGTAAGACCAATCAGACTTCTGGAATATCTTTGTATGTTTGGGATTGTTAATCAATTTATTATGCTTTGGTGCAAAGGAAAGTTAACCCCCAAGGATGGAACAGACTTTTTCAGTGATTTCTTGAATTTTCCTAGTTACTTTGTTGCTTTTGGTACTGTACAGTAACTTGAAAAGACAGCCCAGCTAGTCCAGATGTGCTGTCACTAAATTTTTGCTGCTGCTCCAAGCATGAGTGAGATACAGAGAGACAGGTATACACAAGAAGAGCTGGACCATAAAGGAACAATAACTTGGCAGAAGGATTGGTATCTGCCTTTTTGCACTGCCAGAGCCTTACAAAATGAGTACACACACTTCTTATATGCATGTTTCTGACAATGCTGTTGAAACAGACATAAGATTGGCATATGGGTCTGACATCGTGTAGTGGGGCCAGTGCACACAGCCTGGTGCCATTCAGCTTCATTGGCATTTGCCAGATAATCTCACATGGCAGGTTTACAGTGAGCATGTGATACACAGTACATGAATGAGCGTGGAGATGCTGTGTTGAATGTGCAACACCATCTGGTTTGACTTGGCTGTCAGTAGGGCATATCCTTACATGGCTGTACAAATGTCTATGTGTTACATAATGAGTGCTAACCTTTGGGCCGGAGCAGTGGGCTGAGTTTCTCCTGTTTTAGGATAATGCCTCGCCTTATCGGGCCAAAGTGTGTAGGCAGTTCTGGTTAATAAAAGCTACTGATGCCATTGACTGCTCCCCATGTACCATAGATCTGAATCCAATAGAGACCCTGTGGGACATTATTACTTCATCTGACTCAATTGAATATCACCATACACTGCCCAGAATCCCACTGATGCCCTGATGCATGTCTGGGTCACCCCAGGCACCATCTCACCAGAAGCATATACAGACACATGGGGCCATACACCCTGCAGAGCCACATTATGAGTTGCTATAATGAAAGTTCACAAAATTATACAGATTTGGAGATAAAAGTGGGATGGACCTGTTGTTCTCAAATACTGACTGGGTTTTGAAAAGTACCCCACAGGCATCAAATAGTGGATGTGCAGTATATATTGCTGAAAGGAAGTTAATGTGAATGGCATTTTGTAAATATGTGAAGTTTAAGAAAATACTTACAGGACACATGCGTTTATATTGGTGTTTAATCTTTATAGTAGGTTTTTTTTACCATGGTTTTTGCTGATCATTTATTTTGTGCATTAAAGTGTATAAGTGTTTGCAATTAATTTTTTTTCTTCTGTTTACTCATCTAAAATGCTATACTATGAGGCCAAGGTGCTTGTGTATTTTTTAATTTAAAACCATCGGGGGGCGCTCTTTTACTTTTTGGCAATCATGTACAGCACCTGTCTATTGACAAATTAGTCTATTGAAAAAAAAACTTAGGCACGTTATCCTTAGCCACATAAAAGTAACCACATTTGAAATTGACTTATTAGCTTGTAAGCATATCCGCTTCTGCCATTTAAGCAATATGTATATTATATTTTCAAAATAATAGCATGATTTGTGAACCTCTTTAATGTTCTTTTTCTATCCTTTAATATTAAACCTACCCCCTAAACCTAAAACTTCGCTTACACAGAACAAAACAGTCAGGACAAAATAGAGAAACACACAGCAATGCACAGTGTACAGCAGCCTTTCTCATTCTTTTTAATGTGGGGGGACCCTTGAAATAAGTTTTGGGTATAACATATAGTTACTATATCCACAGCTCTCAGTACTTTAATGTGTGGCGGTCATTGGTAAGAATGTCACCCTTACTTGCGTGCCACCAATCAGCTGTGAGCGCAGGTTCCCACGGTCACTGAGCTGTACTTATCAATGATAAGTACAGCCCAGGGACCGTGGGAACCTGAACTCGCGAAATCGGTTCGCTGAAATTTTGCGGACACATCGGAATTTCGGGGAAATTTTCGCAGGACTGTCAGAGGCAGTTAAAAACTGGTCCATGACATTTCCTAATTTTGGGTAAGATTGATGAATTTATTTGTTGCAGACATTTGCAAATCAGTATGGGCTAGTTCAGGCGGGCAGTAAGGTTGCAGGGAAGGTACCCATGTCTGCTTGAGATGCTGCATGTAACATCTTACCTCCAGTCACCCATGGGCAATAACAGGCAGTGAGGTTCCAACTGCTTTCAAATGTTGAAACACTGGTTGGCTAAGAACAAACACAGCAGGTGGTGCAGTGAAGTACCAGGTAAAGTGCCAACCTCCAGGAGCCACCAGACCATCTTTTCCAACCATCTAAACAAGCCTTAAGAGGTGCAGTATTCATGAATGATTGGCTGAAGTGTTAAATAAGAATTGTGACTGATTTAAACACATTCATATGGTGCACCATTCATTTTACTATTATATTTAGATCAGTTTTTTTCTTGGAGTTTTTTTTCTCTCTTAGTGCTATTTGTGGTGGAAAATGGCTCAGCTACATTAAACAAACACAACGATGTTAGTTTTATTGGTAACACTATTTCACGGATTAAAGGTGATTTTTTTCACTTATCCTACAATCAGTATTTTTCCATGACATGCATCAGTCACATATCCTTTTTCTATGGAGTTGGAATTAGTACTGATACAGGAAGGCGAAGTATCAGGTTAGGATATACAGCTGACATTCTCCAGGCAGCATGGTAACCAAGCTTTAAGAGGAAGTTGTGTGAAATGTTTAATTGGCAATACACTTCTAGGTAGTGGTGGTGTTTGAATTCTGGTTGTCCTTATATTCGACCCGAATATGTCTGTTTGAATTCGGATAGACCCAACCCGAAAAACACGGCATTCAACGGTGAAAATTCGGGGAAAAACAACGTAAAAATAGTGTTTAAAAAAAAAAAAAAATTTTTAAAGTCATTTATTGAATGTTATTGTTTTTTTAACTAACTTTTTATCTATTACAGGTTTTCCCACAACGACATTATGATTCCCAAGGCTGTGCAGCCGTGGGAATCCTCCTGTCATTGCGGGATCTCTGGGCACTATAGGTGATGAATGGGGACTTTTCTATCCATCAACACATAGTACAGCACTGCATCACCTGTAGTACCTAGACATCATAGTGGAACTGCAGAGGCAATCTGCAGTTCAGCTCTATTGTGACGTCACTTGGGAAACTGAACTGCAGATTACCTCTGCAGTCCCACTACGATCTCCGGGCACTACAGGTGATAAATGATTACTCGTTCCCATTCAACACCTCTATTGCCCTGTGTTCTTGGATAGAAAAACTCTATCCAAGAATACATAGTAGTAGCACAGTGCAGCAACAGCGATTGCTGTTGCAGCGCTGTACTATGTGTTGTTGGATAGAGAAACTCTATCCAACAACACATACAACTAGTAAAGGGCTGCAAGAGCAATTTAAATGCTCTTGTAGCCCTTAAAAGACCCTTAAAAAAACCCCGAATTCTCGCACCATTGACTTCAATGGTGTGCGATTTTGTCATTTGATCATCCGGAGAATTTCTCACTATTCGTTCAAATAGATGTCGAAACGAATAGTGAGATATTTGACCAACACTACTTCTAGGTAAAGTGAGCCATATTAAATATGCTAATTTACCATATCTTTTCTGTAGCAATAAAACATTTTACCCAAGTAAGAAAATGATGTTTTAGTTTGTAATTATTAACCATTTTAAAGTAGTTTGTCTGCTACTACAGGTCCGAGCTTTGATTTATTGTTTTATTTATTTAATTATATTATGGTCTATTTAACATAGCAAACAATACATGGTTGCCCATTCGCAATTACATTTTTTAAAGATAAATGCCAAAAAAAAATCTGACATCTAAGTGTAATTTTACAAGGCTAAAGGAAGGTGGGTCGTTGACCATAGATGTGTGCGAGATATCGATGTACATATAATGGCCATTATGAGTGGTTCCACTATACGTGTTAGAATTTATTTTATTTATCTTATACTATGAAAAATACAACAGTATGCACTGGAACATGCAAAAGTAGTTATTGGGTACAGCTACAATATTTCTTTTGCATGCTCTGACCCTTTAACATTATTCATTTAGATGTAGGGTATTTGCTCAGGTTCATGGGTAGTGATTGGACTTCTGAGACTATTGTGACTAAGATATTCTTGCACAGTAACTAACAACATTCACCTTCATTGTACTAAAATATGTTACAGGTTGACATTCAAAAATCTGCCCATTGATAATCTGGTTCCTTCAGATTTCCGCCATGGATTCCGGAGTGCATTTTCAAATTTACACTGCTTTCTGGAGGGGTTGTTTATGTTTTGATGGCGCTGTACTCCAGAATCAGATGTTGGGTCTCGCTTTCACGTGCTTTCCTGCATATTCCTTCTCATTTATATGCTGCTGTATAGGCCCATTATGGATTTGGCATCCATTTAAAGGACTGTACATGTAGTCCTTTTCTTTTAAACAGCATATATACTGGAAAAAATCCGGAATTTTCGAAAATCACGTACTTCTCTGGTCCAGAGGTTGCCGGATTTTTGAAAGTCATCCTGTACCTGCATTTTTGCAATGAGGTGCCATTCATTCTAAACAGCATCCAAAACCCCTTGCAGATGGATGTGATTTGTAGAGCTACACACAGTAACGTGTGCTGCCAGTAGTACTTATTTTTTGCTGGTGCCTATTTGCATTTTTGCAATTCCTTATCACAACACACCAAATGGGCCTAACAAATTTGCCGGATTAATCACAACCATAAACAAGTAAGCTTTTACTTTGCTACTTCAAACTTAAAGTGGAGACAGTTATAGCATTATATACAGGGAACTTTATTTGTTTGGAAGTGCAGTTACTATATCAATATTGAATATTGTCATTGGCATGTGAACATGTAAAAAAAGATAGTGCTCCATCAAAAGCAGGCAATTATACCCACAAACTTTGAACAGATATTTATTTACTTTTTCTACTCCTTTTCTATCTCCTTTAAAGCATCGATATGGTGGGTTTGGGTAATATGTGGCCCTCTCACTCCTATGCTGGTTTAGGAATGTAAATTTAATGAGGATCCAGATGTTCTCTATCTGAAATCATATATAATAAGCAGGTATGATCATAAAAATGCAATGCTAGATTTTTACTTGGTTTCTGCCTCTTGTGGTCCCTGGTATGGCAGCGCCCAGACTGAGAGAGGTGAAACACCTGGAGCCAGTCTGGTATGGTGCAGCGCAATTGAGCTGGAAAGAGACATTCTGATAGGACGAAAAAGGAGGAAAGATAATAGAAAGATGACACATCATTGTGCCTGTACTGTCCAGTCATCATCTGGGGCAAAAGGAGGTAAATGGGCTGTAATTGCCTAAATTGGCTTATTCAGAACATAGATATTAACACAGTATACAGGAGCATTATCAATATAATAGCAAAACGATATAATAGTAAACATATATATATATATATATATATACACATACACATATAAAAAAAGCTACAAAAAGAAATAACAATAGTGGAGTGCAAATTAAACAATGTGGTTTCAGGTAATAAACATGGCAAACCAGAGGATTCCCGTATACAAGACATAACATCTAAGATGGGGAAGGAGGGGAGAAGGAAAGGGGATTTCTGAGGCGATTTACTTTAGAACAAAAAGGGGGGGAGCAAGAAGATCATCATATCTGCAATTGGGCATAATAATCATCCCATGGCTCCCAGACCCATTCAAATTTAGTGACAGTGTTCCTGAGCAGAGCAGTAAGGTATTCCATCATTCGGACATCCTGAATGCGGGCGTATAGGTCTTCTAGTGATGGAGGGGAGACAGATTTCCACTTAGTGGAGATCAGGGTGCGAGCCGCTACCAAGATATATGTAGAGAGCCTAGATGTGAGGTTGGAAGGACCTGTTAAGGGCAATCCCAGCAGGTGATGTAGAGGATCTAAGATGGATCGGCATTTGGTCACCTCCCCCAGTAGTTGGTTAACCTTATCCCAGTAACTTTGTATAATGGGACAAAACCAAAAAATGTGTTCTAGAGTCCCGCGGTGGGACCTACAGCACCAGCAGGTAGGATCAGCCTCTGGGATTGTCCTATGTACCACATCTGGGGTGTGGTACCATCGAAATAAAATCTTATACAAATTTTCTTTATAAAGGGTGTAAATGGAGCTTTTATTTGCTGCCTCTCAGATGTCAGACCACTCCTCCCCATCAAGGGTGCGACCCAATATAGTTTCCCAAGTACACATATAAGCAAATTTACCAGCGGCCTCCCTCGTTGACATATGGAGAAGACGGTAAATGGAGGAGATAAGGCCCTTAGTTTAAGGACCAGCTGCACACAACCTCTCAAAGGGAGTTATTTGAGAAAATCTGGGAGATTGCTGAAGAGAGAGGATATAATGCCTGATCTGCAGGTATGCATAGAAAGAGGTACGGGGGAGGTCAAATTTCTCGTGTAATTCTGGGAAGGTAAGTAATCTCCACTCCAAGGAATGCAAAATATCCTGGATATGAAAAATCCCTCTCTCTCGCCAGGGTTGCCACATAGATCTGATGAGACTGTCGGGTATCGAGGGTGTGTATAATAGAGGTAAGTACCAAGGCAGGGGCGGAAAGGCCATACTTAAGTTTTAGTGTTATTTAATTTTATTATATACAGCATATATAACCTTCAAAAATCCGACACACCTCAGGTCCGGAGGTTGCCGGATTTTCGAACCTGTACTGTACTTTTTCTGGGATTAAATGCTGTAATGCCTGCCATGCCCAGTATTCTGTCTATATCACAGGAGAATGAAACATCATTTCAACGGCCATGTCATTTAAAAGTAAGGCAATCATGATTGCTCAATTATATTTTTGCAGCATGCTTTAAAACAGTTTTGGAACCAGTACTCAATTTTTTCTGTTTATGTGAAAAAACAACTGCAGGTCAAATACTTAGACTCCACTACATATATTTTCCTTATCTGTTTTGGCTCTCCATCTGCCTAAAGTTTTAATGTTCTATTTTTGAACCTGCTCTTTGTTCTGTAATGGATACTATTGTTTCTTTTTCTGTATTTTTTTCTTTGTCTGTTGAATAAAAAACCTTTAATAATTAAAAAATAAATAAAATAAAAGCACAGTGGTCCTAGTAGATCATGATTTGTGCAAGAATGAGGATGTGTCAACACCTATACTGCTCTAGGAGTACTGTATATCATTTCATTCCACTAGATTGGAATAAAACACAACACAAGGTATGTGATCCAATTATCAGCAGTTTGAAATTCTTTGTGACTGGCAGATGAGCAGGGCATGCAGAACTCCCCAGTGAGGGATATTGCCATAAGGGGTCGAATCTTCCATGTTGTTTGCAGGGTGCCTGCTACCAGTAGGTATTATGAGATGACATGACCTAGGGAGGTTATCAGTGCAATGCAAATGTCACAACAATTACCAGATTTGTTTTGCATTCTCAGCTCTGCAAATCTGGTCTATTCAAGCCAACCTTGTTTATAGACATTCTAATGCACAGTGGGTCACAAAACACCATGTCTTCTTTGTGTCCTTTATGTTGGGAAGTTGTAGAAGTCTTTTATGTTGGGAAGTTGTAGAATCCCATTATTATGCATACCTATACTGATAACAAAGGACCATACCATAAAAAAACAGCTGGTGATGCTCCAGCAGATCCCACTTATTGGCACAAGCTAGTAGATTGAAGTTTTATGGGTTTCGGTAATTGTTTCTGAAGTTTAAGGTTTTTAAAGCTCCAAATGGGATTTTTAAGTCAATTGTCAGTTGTTACCATCTTTGTATAATCTTTACAAAACATGCACAAAAATGTCTTTACATGTACAACCTGCAAAAATTCATACCACCAATTTGTCATTGCCTCCTTTTGATGTCTAAGATAGACAAGACTGGCTATCTATCTATCTATCTATCTATCTATCTATCTATCTATCTATCTATCTATCTATCTATCGTATTTGCTGATATGGCTGACAATTAGCTGCCAAAGGAAATTATGACAAAGTTAAGTTTGGAAACTTTGTCTCTTGCTTTCTAATATGTTTTATTGTTGTTGTATATATATATAT
>NC_092860.1:130557391-130601837 GCF_032062135.1 Pyxicephalus adspersus | reverse complement strand
ATATATATATATATATATATATATATATATATATATATATATATATATATACCATATGTTTAAAAATCATAAATTTTTATTTGTGATGCAGAATTTATTTCTTTAGTAAAGTGTCTCTGCAGGAATTTCAGTGGACTGATTCTGAATAGTGTATTTGTGACAAGTTTATACAATCTTTAGCTTCTCCGTTGTTTCTTCACAAGCCACAAGGGCCCTTCAAGATAATAACACTTTGAAAGTGTAAAAGGTAATAATGGTTTTAATTATGAATTTATATTCTTTATGTAGGTGGCAAATACTCTTTTGTTTTAGCATATTCAAACAATGGACTTTTTGCATTAATTGTTCAAATGTATTAATTTTCTAATGGTAAGAGCCTATTGAGACCTTTGCGTTGCGATAATGTTTTATTCTTCAGGATCTTATGGATGAACTGTAGCATATCTACATTGTTATTTATCTATCATACATTGTTTTTTCAGGTCTGACATGATATTTGTCTGCTATGCTGCTTATGCATTGTGCTGTTGATTGCTCTGTTTACTCATTACAATAGAATATTGAAACTGTTGCCATGGTTTCTTTAAGTTTTTCTAGGCCTCCATACATACATTTGCTTTAGTTGTGTTTGTAGATTGATAAGGGGATAATGCAGGCACAAAGTGTACGCTATACATGTGACTACATCTAGTATAAACAAAAACTTATTTAAGTGTCACAATCCTGGGATTATAGACTATCAGTCTACATTGTAACACAACCACTCACCTATGTACCTGACATTTGGGGTACACAATATCTTCTATATTATACTGGTAAACATGAACCATTCCCCAGTATGGTATTTAATTAATAAGCAATTGCTTTGTATTACTAATGCTGAGGACTTACAATACAGTAAGTGCAATGAAGTACAATGAAGTGTTGTGTATGAATATTTTATATTATTACAGACAGCAGGTACCACTTTAGGTTTCCCTTCACGTAAGGCCTTAAAGTCCAAATCCAGCCAATGTTTTGTTTGGTAATTTTGGATAGAGTAAGTTTTTTTCTGTTTGTAACTCATTGCCGAGTTTTTTCCTTCGCCAGTGACACCTATACCTCCTATGGGCTTTTCCAAGGTAGAAAGGCATATACAGGAATTTAAACAATGTCAGATGTCTGATCCTTTATCACTGGACTAAAAATATAGTGTCCTCCTTATTTGTGGGATTTTCTGTCCTGGTACACAGAAGTTCAAAGCTTACAGCCATAGCTTTATCAAAGTGACCCCATGTCCTGCTCCACATAAAGTTTCCAAACAGGATTGTTCTCTCTCTCTAGAAAATCTAATATTCTCTGCAAATCCTGGCATAAAGGTACTTTCTGTATTCAATGTTTATTTGACAGTTCTTTCATATAGGTAAAAACTAAAACTACTTAAAACATTACTTTAAAAACTTGTAAACTCTAAATAAACAAATACACATTGGGCCTCCAAGGCTGAAGAGGATAGATTTTCATCAGTGAAGCTGGGTGATCCAGTAAACCTGGAATAGATTACCTTGCTATTTGTTAGTAAATGTTGTCAATCCTTTACCAGATCCATTCCAGGTTTGCTGGATCACCCAGCTTCACGGATGAAAGTGTATCTTCTCCAGCCTTAACCCTCCTAGCGGTAATCCCGAGTGTGACTCGGGGTGGATTTTACATGCTAAAAGCGGTAGTCACACTCGGGGTCGCTAAAAACATAAAAAAAAACACTTACCTTGTTTCATTGGCGTCCTGCTGGTCCCTGCAGTGACGCTCTCCGTGGTTTCCCGGTGAAGTCTGTGCATGCGTTGGTGCGGGCGGGAGAAGTGGTGGGAATCTTAAAACAGTTTGTATTGAATTCAATACAAAATAGCTATGTTGAGTCCAATACAAAGAAATCTCTATATAATATATATTTAATTATAATATATATATATATTATACATGCTACTGTACAGTTATATTACATGTTTCTGTATTTTTTTTTAGAGATTTTTATTTTTTTTTTATTTAAAGTTTATTATTAAATATTGGACATATTTCCGTGAGTTATGCATTAAGAATTAAAGCCCTACAATGTAAAATAAATTTCCATGTAAAAAATGTAACGCTTTTTGCATGAAAATATGGACAGAATTAGAATGCTAGGGGGGTTAATAAATCAGGCCCATAGTATTTTAAAACTATTACAGCTTCCCTTTAAAGACTGAATATGATTGCATTCAGTAAGTAGACAGGAAAGAAGAAAACCATTTTTGATGTGACGTTTACACTGCCGTGTAGTGCAATAAATAACACACTGATTCATTTGACATTGTTAAATCTATTTTATTTCCACATACACATGTAAGTCACAATGAGGAGTATTCTGAGCGCAAACATTAGGCTATGTTTGCTATCATTTCATTTTTTGTGCAAAGTAAATCATAAAGCCTTTCATATTGTAAAATAAGTCTGTGCAAGCACTGCTCCAGTAGCTGAACAGCAATGGAGGTGGGCGCATATAGTTATACAAACACAGAAACAGAACTAGGAATCTTGAGTGTTGTCATTGGCTACATTTCAAAGTACCACTATGGGTAATAGGTAAAGGTGATCATTTATTTAGGTATCCTCCACCTTTGCTATCCCCCACAAATTGGTCTAATTTATTATTCCCAATTACAGCTTATGCGCTTAAAATTTGGGAAAGAGAAAAATATTTTAGGGATCTGTTATCACCTTACCTTCTTCTCCTCTACCTTTTCCTTCCTGGTTTATGGTCAAAGCTAGCTTTCCCTTTTCTATACAAACCCTGCTGATTAGGAGGTGCACTTCATGTCTCTTCTCTCATTGACCTGGCAACAAAGTAGGGGGTGGTGTGGGTCTCCTTCTCTCACCTAACTGTACATACAGAGTCCTTCCTACCCCACCCTCTCTGATTTTCACTTCATTTGAAGTCCACTCTGTCCGACTCTTTAATAATAATAATAATAATAATAATAATAATAAATTGCCCTAAGCCAGGGGTGTCCAAACTTTTAGCAAAGAGGGCCAGACTATTTCCACACGTACTCAGGGTTAGTGTGGGCATGGGCTCCCGCACAGCACATGCCCACCAGGGTGACATGAAGGATTCCCTGTGCACAGAGTCCAGTGGCAGTGTGGGCTTTTTGCAGAGCACATTCTTGGAATCAGAGTAGGCGTGGTCCGTGTGGGTCCCGCACAACTATGACGTAGGGGATTCCCTTTGCACACATGGAGACTCCCGTCCTGCCGATTATGCCCACCCAGTAGCGGGCCGATAATTGCAAGGCAGTTGATCAACTGTAAAGAAATATAAAATAGCTTTTTGGTACACGTGTATTTTTACTGTAGTCAACAGTGCTGGCGGGCCGCATATTATTGATTTTATGACAGAGGCTGCGGGCCAGTGGAAATGTGAACACAGGCAGTTTTCATTTAGAGCCTACAGGAGTCAGTGTCCTGAATGTTCTGTTTTAACAGGTATTATTTCCTCCAATGTTTACCTTCTTTACACCAATGTAAGGAGCATCATCACCAGTCCAACATGCTGAAACTGCTTACAGAGGGCCTCTTACACTGATGGGGGGAAAATAAGGGGAAGATGGGGGTAAGTATAAAACCTTCTCTTTTTTGCACCTACCAGTGGTAATTTCAGAGAGGGGTCAGGGTAAACTTATTACAAGGTCAACTTTAAAATAGTTTGCAGTTAAATTTATTGAGCAGTCCAGCAGGGGGCGCGGTGAGAGATAATATAAAAAGGTTTATTATTAGAACAAATGAAATGAATATTTATGGGACGCTCTTCATTGACCCGTCTATGAATCTTTGCTAGTAATTCACGCTCATGTCGGTTTGCACACAGATGACAATCCCACACTGTTCACCCTGTGCAGTATGGGATGTCATTACAAATAATGATCACGTGGTGCTCAAACGTGTATTCGACGCCTTCAGCATTTAATGGGAACCAATGGAAAGCCTTGTTTCATGACACTGTAACATTCCCACCAATCAGAAGGTGCGATGGTCTGCGTGTAGTTTCCGGCTCCGGATTGGTGTACAGTGTGTGCCCTTGCTGGGTTTCCATGGCTGGGAAGAAGGGAGTGCTGATATTTGGGGGTTTCGTTGTTGCCATAGCTGCAACCCTGTACCCCATCATCTACCACCCGATGACACACATAGATGAATACAGTAAGTGCGGCCTTTGTGTGGGGTGTGCTTATACTCAGCAGTGCCCCCCACTGCCCAATATACACATCTGTGCCTCCTAACCCTATACTGAGCCCTCTATTATTTCCTTATATACACAGTCATGCCCCTGATCTGCCCTTTATGTATACCCATGCTGCCACCACCCCCTATATACTCAGCCATACCCCATTACCCCCCTCTAATATACTCAGCCATACCCCTGATTTGCACTTTATGAATACCCATGCTGCCACCACCCCCTAATACTCATTTGAACCCCTTTAATCCCCCCTAATATACTCAGCCATACCCCTTTATCCCGCTAATATACTCAAGTCATACCCCTTTATCCCCCCTACTGCCCCAAATGTACACAGCTGTGTCTTCTAACCCTTCAGTATACTGTGCCCTCTTTTTTCTGTATATACACAGCTGTTACCCAGTCCTCCGTACACACGGCCATACGCTCTTCTCCCCCCGTACACACGGCCATACACAGCCGTGCCCCTAGACTCTCAGTATACACAGCTGTACCCCTGCAGTATGGGTATGGATCATTCATTCTATAGGACTTTATTGCCTGGGTAGCCCTACAAGATTTTTACCAGTCAGGCTGCAGACAGTACATAAGGCCACAGCCTTTGAGGAAAACTGAAATTTAAATCTGAAGTTTAATATTATATTTTATCATTTCCACCTGTATTGACATGTTAATGAAATGTTCAAATAACTTTTTTTATTACACAACTTCAGGTCCCTGGGCTTCTCAGTGCAAAGCAGTAAGCTTATGGCTAATGGGAAAAGCCACCAGAGTGCTGTACATGGCTTTCTAAAAACAGCTTTCTGCCTCAGTACTCCTTTCAAGAGCTCCCAGTCCTTATTAATAATAATATTATTAATAATATTAATATTAATAATAATAATAAATATATTCCTAGAGATGCACTGAGATGCAACAATTTATTACTATTATTATTATTATTATTATTAAAAAGGATTTATATAGCGCCAACATATTATATAGCATGTAAATAGAGGTTGCAAATCACAGACGAATACAGACAGTGACAGAGGAGGAGAGGACCCTGCCCTGAAGAGCTTACAATCTAGAACAGTGTTTTTCAACCATTTTTGAGCCACGGCACATTTTTTACATTAAAAAAATCCTGCGGCACACCACAAATCAAAAGTGTTACAAAATTACACTTTGTAGCTAATTCTCGCCTCTAAAAATAAACAAGGCGCTTGAGCTACCTACTGCCACCCACTGACATGGAAGAGTATTACATTACTCTGCCAGTCACTACAGCACAGGCACTCGACAATGGTAATTGGATAATTTCCCACGGTACACCTGAAGATCTCTCACGGCACACTAGTGTGCCACGGAACAGTGGTTGAAAATCACTGATCTAGAAGATGTATATTCAAATATCATAAAACCTTAATGGCTCAATATTAGTCAGTCTGGAGGTGTTGATGTTCCTCAACATCAGCATTCATACTGTTCACATGTGATGCAGAGAGTCCATGGCTAAAACAACCAAAATCTAATAAATAAAAGGGGCTACATGGGGTCCTCATCTTCGTAGCAGAAGTCTGCAGCAAAAAATCTCCCAAAATACTACAGTATCAGTGTATGGTAACATGTAATTTATTATGTTGCAGCTGTCCCAATTAGCCAATTACAAGAAAATGAAGATATGTTGTATTACCCTCTGATTACCAACAGGGATGACAGTTTATACACAACCCAGTTTGTGTGATATGTTGGCACTGGGTAAATCAAATAAAAGATTAATATGTGTGTACTGATATATATATATGTACTGTGTCTATTTTGTAGAGAAAGAACAAGAAATAAACCGAGCTGGAATCCTACAGGAGGATGTGCAGCCTCCAGGTATATTTAACAATCAAAGACAAACTTCATTTTGGCCATTCAAAATGTTCTGATGGCATTTCACCAAAATTACTGTCAGTGTTATAAACAACTGGGGGCCTTTCATGAAAAAGTGGAGAACAGGAAGACATTTGATTCTCTCTCATGGCAATAACACAATTTTTTTGTAGTGGACAGGTTTTACTACTTAATACCCCCCTAGTCCTCATTCTCCCTGTAGCACCCTCTAGTGTTACTCAGGGGCAACTGCTTCACATAAACTATTAAGAATAGAGGAAAAAAAGTCAAAGGCTACGTACACATGCCAGATGATTCTCGTCCAATATTTGCTTCAGGGCTAGTATCCGATGAGAATCTGATGTTCGTCCACCATCGTTCATCTGTCCTGGAGGATAGACGAACAACCGTAATACAAGTGAAGGGGAGAGATTGCATCGGGGTGCTGCTCCATCGTTCTCCCCCCTCCCCTGTCCATAGAACAGAACGACACTGTATGTATAGTGCTAATTCATGCATATTTCAGTCTTTTGGAAAGATCCTTTCCAATGTGAATTATTGAACATGTGTGCGCAGCCTTTGTCTCTTTGGGCATACAAAACAATTTTCAGCACATATGAAACAGTTTATACAATGTGATCTCTCAAATATCAATTTTCAAAGGACCTAATATGTTTGTAATCCCATTAGAGGAGAAATGACTGTAAGAGTAACCAAACACCAATTCTTCAGACTTAGGTCAGCCCCTGAATTTTAGTGCAATGCTTTTAAACTATAAATCAAGAAAAGACCACAGTGTTGTGGATGTTATGCTACTCGGCTAACAAAATATTATATATAAAAATATTATATCTGAAAAAAATATTATATATTATATCTGAAAAAAAAGGAGCTTTCAATTGATTGTATCTCTCCTATATATCAAACCGCTTTGAAATAAGTACACCAGACCGCTAATAACAATATACATGTCTTATAATGTCATATTGGGGAGCGGCTGGGCCCATCCATCCCCTCTCCTGTTGCTGTTGTGTAAAGTGAGGATAAGTGATCAGGCAAAACACATTTAATTTCCCTTTAATGGCATTCAAATTATTCTGTAAAGTATCACAGAATAGCACAACCATTAAACAAAACATAGCAATAGGAAATAATGAGATGTTGAAAAGTTTTCATACCCTTAGTCGTTAATGCACATTGCCCCCTTTATTGTCATTGAGGGCATGCGGTCTTTTGTGATTGTTGTGGATGACGTCCTTGATTATCTCGGGTGCTAAAGCTACTAATTCTTCTTGGCAAAAAGCATCCAGGTTTCATAAATTCTTGGGCATGAACTAAGATCCCCCCAAAATAATTTTATAATATTGAGGTAAGGAAACTGGGATGACCCCTCCAGCACCTTCACTTCTGCTGTATCCATTAAAGGGCAGCTTACTATTTCATTCAGTCTTCTATTTGGTTTCACTAAGTGCCAGTGCTGCTGTATATCACACCATTGGAACGCTAGAAATCCACCGTTATGCTTCACATGCATGATGGTGTACTTTTTTGTAATAGGCAATGTTGTGTTCTCTCCAAACAAAGTATTTATGATTGTGACCGTGTTCATTTTTTTCGGTCAAGAGCCTTGGCTTACGGGCTACAGGCTTAAGTCTATGGAGATGCAGCATGGTGGCCATTGCAGCGCTAGTTCCCAGGTTTGATTCTCGGCCAGGACACTATCTGCATGGAGTTTGGAGGTTCCCTTTGTGTTTTCGTGGGTTTCCTCCGGGTGTTCTGGTTTCCTCCCACATACCAAAAAACATGCAGTTAGGTTAATTGACTTCCCCCATAACTGACCTTTGACCGTATTAATGACATGTGACTATGGTAGGGACATTAGATTGTGAGCCCCTTTGAGGGACAACTAGTGACATGACTATGGACTTGTACAGCGCTGCATAATATGAAAGCGCTATATAAATACTTTGTAATAATAATAAAATCCACACGAGGAAGGCCAGAATAATGTTAAATAAAGTTGGATGCACCTGTCAATGAATTCTGATTGTTCTCTGATGTCAACTCAAGCTGATGCTATAGATACAAGTCCAAAGCCAAACCTTACTTTTCCTATTTGCTTCCTTTTGGTCTGGTAACTATACCACAGAAAGTGTTTTATGAATTTTGAAAAGAAAACCTAGAAATCCTGTTAGCTGGTAAAAATAAAGTAGATTTTTTTTGGTTTAGGATATTTTATAATATAATGCCCCCCACAACACTTGACATTGTATAATTAAGGATGAGAGAATGTTTACCAAGCATTTCCCTTTCATTTTTTTAAGGGCTGAAGGTATGGACTGACCCCTTTTCCAGGAAGTAAAGAAGAAGCTGAACGATGAGGTTCTTCCAAGTTTACATTTGTGATGTAAACCTGTTCACTCTGGATATTGTACAGAAATAATAAATAATAATTTTTGTGTGTTTCTCTGATAGAATTTTTTATGTAAATATGTTTAGAAATATAAATATATATAGAGACCTTGTAAAATGGGAAGGGACAGGTGGTGAAGCTCATATACGTTTGTATAAATAAATGTCATTTGTATACAATGTTCTTGTTGATCTGTTGCTTGGCCAGGGACACAAACCTGGTCCTACACAGTAGATCAGTTATGCTGCCAGCAATGGTAGTCAAAATTCTCCAAAGAAATTTTGGTGGGAGTGGGAAGAAGCTGTAGGTGGGTGGTAGCCCCTGTATTGTATCTAACTTTTTATTAACCAACCAAAAACAGTTGGGTGGTTACTAAAAAAGTTCCGGGTGGTGCGCCCTGCTAAAATGGAGAACACTGTTACCTAAGAGAAGCTCCTGACTCCATATTGGCGCAGACAAGGATTCTAAACATTTTGTTATTGTCATGTTCAGTTATCTCATCCCCGAGCTTGACTTTATTTCCTCTTTTAGGAGGTATCATACCTCTGCAATGTGTGAACCTGCACTGTGTGGGGAATTTTGTTGGGTGGCAGTTGAGCCCTTTGAAAGGGTTCAAGTTAAATTTGGACAAAAGCAGGTATTTTAATAGCAAGAGGAAGATTTGCTGGAAGCAGTTTTAGTTCTTTGGCAAAAAGGACACATTTCTCCTCTGCTGTATCATGTTTTATTTTGTCTAGGTTTGGTTCTGCTAAGGGAGTAAGTTACACATTATGACTATAATAAAAATTCATAGTCAAGATCAGAATAATGATGGTATAGCCCAGTGTTTTTCAACCTTTTTAACTTGGATTAACCCTTGAAAAATATTCAGGTATTTAGGGAACCCTTGGAATAATTATTACATCCACAGTTCACATTACATTAGGTGGCCATTGGAATACCTCTTGCATGGCTGTAGAGAACAATGTCAGCCTTACAAGTAGCCAAAAAGATCACTGGTGTCTGTTAAATAGACCTGAGAGGCACAAACTGCTCATTTCTCAAGGAACCCTGGTTGAGAAACATTGCAATAGAGGTTCAGAACTTGCCCACCTTTACATTAATGGAACTGGGCTTACAACTAACATTTGTTGTATCTTTGGTTTTAAGCAAATAACCTGTTAGATTTTCCATGTCTAACAAAGTTTTATAAGCACGGCTGAAAGTTGTGTTAATCCAGTTTTATGATACTTTTGCAGATTTGCAAACAAAATCCTAATAATATTAGGCTTATGGTGCATGTCAAATTTGTAGAGTCCCTGTAAATTCCAAGAAAACTGGAGGTGTGGGGAGGTGTGGGGAGGGGGGGTCAGTGGCAATGGGTGTTGGTCACTTTTTCTACACCAATGTAAGCAAATTGAGTCCGTGGATAAAAACACAGATTTGCCTAAAGGTTTTACCAAAGAAGTAAAAACTAATATATATATATATATATATATATATATATATATATAGAAATCAATATTTTGGTATTGAAACCTTCAAACTTTTCTTAAACTAAGTATAAAATAAAGAACTCTTATAAGGTTTTACCCTAATCTGCACTGTACAATTTAGAATGTAAATGCAGAATATCCATTACATATCCATTACGTGGAAAAAAATAAAAACAAAAATAATTGGGATGTTTTTTCTTTAGTAGAATAAACACCAAAAATAAAGGTGATATATCTGTGTAATGAATGCTTGAATAGTCAAAGCAGAATTCCAGCAAAAAAACAAATTGCTCAATTTAAGGTGAAATTCAAAAAACATTTTGTTGCTAATTTAATCAGAAATGTCCCATGCACTACTTATTTTCTGCCACCAGATGTCCTCAGCCTTCCTTTTTAAAGCCAGCATAATTTTTTTGATCCAGAGGTGTCATGAAGCCAGCACTCTTGCAATCAGAAAGTTCTTTGTCAACGCTGATTGTCTTCTTGTGCTGCATCTACCTTTCCATGAGCAAATCAAATGCAGATACTTATACTGCACACATTAACACAGTGCTGCATTTGTTTATTGTATATCTTCCTAGAATTTTGTTTAAAAAAACTAGCCTAGGTACACCGAGTAAATGTGAATGAGCATAAACTTTAAAAAAAAGTTTGCATCCTAATCACCAAAAGTTAGAGTAAGCGTCAAACTTTTCTCTGGCTTGAGTTTTATTACCAAACATTGCTGTGAATTTAGTTTGTGTATTATAAACGCTTCCTATTTTTTTTTCTTTGTAATGCAATGGCAGCATGCAAACAGTTCTTGCTTTCCTTTCCTACTAACTAGGAGGAGCCAATAAAATACAAACAATATATACCTATATTTAAACCAAGGTTTTGTGACTGCAAAAAACAATTTAGGTTTAGGTCAGAAAGAAAAGTCATGCAGGCCTAATTCTTATAGGTCATTATTCCATAGATTGGACAGAGTTCTTCCACTGATAGCTGCACATAATGCCAGTGCCAAGCTTGGAGTGGCCAAATTAGGATGATGGCACATAATCAACATACACCATGTATGCTTTGCTAAACCTTCATTTTTAGGGCATGTAGGGTCTGAACACCAGGCTATTGTCCTGACTGAAGGGACAATGGCTTTTTGCCTGGGAGCCATTTGCTTCTTGAAGAGTCCAGTTGAAGATCACATGGTTAAAGACTGATTTAATTTCCAGTTTGCGTTAAACATGATTATATAAACTCTTACGCTCATCACATCCGGCGTCTAGCATTTTGCAGACATTGGCTGACGGGTCCCTAGGGGACTCCATTCAGCCTATATAAGCCAGAAACACATCAGAGACCGCAAACCCTATCGATTTGGGGAGTCCCAGAAACTTTTTGACTGGACCACATTTCGGGTATTTGCTGGTGAAACTCTTTACTCTGGGTCTGGGTTTTTAAGGGAAAATTTTCTTGATTAAGTGCTCAATTATTAATTTGGTAAGACTTTCTTATACATTGATTTTATGCTCCTTTGATGGTAATTTATTTAGTTAAAATTTATGGAATTCTCATTGCTACCTCCCCAATTACATATATTGTCCTTATACTTCTCCTCTTTATTTAGAGGTTATTAATACCAGTGGCTATACCAAATTGGCCATTTTATATGGTGTCATTCGTCTCTGCTTTGTCATTTGTCTCTGCTGTGTCTCCTGGCTTTGGATTGTTGGATTCCCCTGGGGCGTTATGGCGTTTAATACAACATAGCTTAAGGTGAATTCAAATCTTTTTGTTTTAAAGTTTTCTATTCATATTGAATATGAATTTTGTATATGGTTTTGGTAATCATTTATACATTAGGTTTCATATGCATGTATCTTTTCAGATTAATATATGTCCAAATCTTATGCAACTATATACTCCTGAAGAAGGAGATCTGTTCTGGGAAACGCGTTGAGTAGCACAATTTTATTTTGTTTATGTTAATAAATAGTTGTACAATTTGATCTATATCAGCTGTTTGTATGTATTTATGAATTTTATGTTTTTATTCTGATAAATTTTATGATGTTAATATTCTTACACCTTGGTACCTAAAAAGTTGTTCTTTCATTTGAAACTTCTTTTCTTTGGCTATAATTTGTTGATTTAATTTCCAGTTTGCAGTAAACATGTGACTGTATCAACTCTTACAATGTGCTGCTCTCAGAAAAGAAGGATTTCAATTAATTCTATTTTTCTTTAAAGGGAAAATCTCTGATGGGTACCTGTATATCTAAATTACCACCCTCCAAGATCATTGGAAAATGAAACTGGATTTATTTTGAATGATAGACCTACAGTAATGCTGAGAAGACAGTTTACTGTCCTGAAAGATATCCAGTTGTAAATTTCTAATGTAATGTCCGATCAGTTCACAGTCGTTGTAAATGCCTCCGTTCACCCCATCACTAATATGACATCTTAGGAGTTTGTGTGGGGTTGAAAGTGAGCTCATGGTTTATCTTTAGAATAATGTTTAAAGACAAAGCAATTGTTGGGTCAAATGAATTAAATTAAATTGAGTAGTAAATTAGCAATTGTTGGGTCAAATGAATTAAATTAAATTGAGTAGTAAATTAGCTGCAGAATAAACCTAGTTAAGTTCACAATAAAAGGTGTGTGTATATATATATATATATATTTATTTATTTATGAACTGTAAAGGCTAACGCAGTTGTCTAAGGCTGGTGGTCAGCGAGAAAATTTTGATGGTCCACAGAAAAATGTAAACATTATTTGCAATTGTGATGTTTTAATAATAATAAAACAAAAATAATATTCCAATAATTTTTTTTATTCTGAATGACAATTTTCGCCTTTATATTGTACTAAATTTACGAACT
Organism: Pyxicephalus adspersus; assembly: GCF_032062135.1. NCBI lineage: Eukaryota > Metazoa > Chordata > Amphibia > Anura > Pyxicephalidae > Pyxicephalus > Pyxicephalus adspersus. The sequence goes on along the minus strand of NC_092860.1, from coordinate 130,588,973 downwards.
GTACTAGAGACGAAAATACAAGGGAGGCGCAGTGTGACGTCAGTGTAGTCTTAAGTTGTATGAGGCAACTGTTACTGAGCCGTATGCTTCAGTATTGTTTGCACCATTACAACAGTCACCCCGCTTTGCCAATACCGATTCTCATCCGATTGTTTTATTTTATTTGTTTATTTCTCAGATGCTCTTTTAGTATGACCTTAACTTTGATAACTATCATTTCCTGTTTGGTCTTAGATTCAAATTAAATAAACCCATAATGAGTAAAAAAGCAAAGAAAAAGCAAAGGACTAATTTGTATTTCTTTAGTAATACCAAATATAATGCAAATAATGATAATAGTAACAATAGTAATACTTCACTTAACCAAGAGCCGGTCAATAAATCAGAGCCTCCACAGGCCTCATCAACAGGCACCATTAGGAAGATTATAATTTTACAAATGTATTTATCTTTTCATAATTAAAAAAGATAAATATCGTATTTTTTGCCGTATAAGACGCACTGGGGGAGAAAAGTTGGTGCGTCTTATACGACAAATACAGTGTTATAAAATAATTAAAATAAGATACTCACCCGATACCCGATCCTGTGTGTGTCTCCTCTCCTCACTGGCTGCAGCGTGTGTCTCCTCCTGGCTGCAGTGCAGAGCGAAAGAAGCTGGCACAGCGCCCCCTGCTGATCCCTGCCCTAACTGCCGTACAGTGGAAAAAAAGGTAAGTGAACGGCACAGAACGATCAGAAGGTTAATTTGAACGGCACAGAGTGATCAGAAGGGGAATTTGAACGGCACAGAGTGATCAGAAGGGGAATTTGAATGGCACATGAGTGATCAGAAGGGGAATTTGAATGACACACAGTGATCAGAAGGGGACAATCAATGGCACATGAGTGATCAGAAGGGGAATACCAGTATGAATGGCACATGAGTGATCAGAAGGGGAATAATCTTTCAGAATCTTTTTTTTCCAGATTTTCCTCCTTTAAAATTGGGTGCTTCTTATATTCTGGAGCGTCTTATACGGCGAAAAATACGGTACATTTAAATTTAGAATTATGAAAATGCAGCAGTAAAAACCTTTGTGTTGTGTTACAGCCCAATTAGTTTAGGTGAGCTGCATTGATCAATGTAATGCAACTCATTCTACAGAAATGTTTGCTAGTGTATGGCCCTCTATAAGTATTGAGAGCCACTCTTGAGGTCCCCTCTAATTTATAAATTGGTAGATAGTATATTTGCATGTAATGACTATTGTGGGGTCAGGAAGTTTTTTTTTTCTTATGAGAAAGTTGGCCATAGGAGGAATCTACAAAAGCCTCCAGGGAACCCCTGTTATTTTAGTATGATCATGAAGGTTGAACAGACTTTAAAGTCAGGCAAACATCTGCCACTACTTAGGCTGGGTACACACGTGCAATAGTTGTCATTGGAAAGGATCTTTCACGATCCTTTCAAACAAAAGACTGCACAATGCATGAACGAATACTGTATATACAGCGCCCTTCTGCTCATGGAGAGGGGAGGGAAAGAACGACGGAGCGGCACCGTGCTACTTCCTCTCCACTTCACTTCCATTATGATCGTTCTGGATCTACCAGGACAGAAGACGGAACAACAGATGACGAGCACTGTACACACGCCAGATTTTCGTCCAATATCAGCCCTGAGGTGATTATCGGACAAGAATCATCTGACGTGCGTACGTAGCTGTACTCCCCCAACACTCAGGAACTCTAGTTAAGAAAGTCTGATCTAGACCAAAAATAACACAAGACATTAATGAACATGTTTTAACTAGTTTGAAATATAACGTTTAAATTCATGTATAAAAAAAGAGAAAACTAAAGAATAAAGAACTTACCTAACTTGAGATATGGTTTAGTCTTCCAAGTGTCAAAACTGTATTTGATTCATCTGTCAGCTTGGCTGGCTGCACTTTCTTACACAGGTTTGTGAAACCTCAGAGGAACCAGAGGAATGTGGATTCTGATCCAAGAATTTGCTTATCATTACTGCAATGGTGTAATTTCAGAAAGCAACCCAAAAATACTATTGGAACACAGTATATTTAAAGGAAAACTTTAATGTTTTGGGTGAACTTTACTTTACATTATTGTTCTGTATGGCTATGCCCACATTTTTCTTTAGATGAATAATTTCAATGATTTTGCAGCATCCACATCCCCATACCCAGTAAAACAACTGGATTAAAAATAAAATACATATTACTAGTAATGGTGGATAGAATTGATTAAATTCAGAATTAAATTCACCAATGGTTATGGAAATTTTGTTTGAAATTCATCACACCTGAGGAGTAAATCCCAAAAAAGTTTATGGAGGCAAATGTTCCGATAAATTTTGTCTCTTTTTAAGGCTAAAATGACTAATTAAACAACTTTTAATGGACATTGGGATCTGATATGGGGGAACATTTACCTATGCAAGAATAAAATACTGTGGGTATCTTAGGGCATCCTCTAACAATGCTTTGGGGATGTCTTAAAACTGTGGGTCTTGTTACAGAACAATACAGTCTCAGGGATACTCTCAGTGAATATTTGACTTGCATAAAGCAGCAGCTCACCAATCTGATTTATGCCAGTTTGATAAAAAAAACTTTTTTCAAGTAGTTTTTGGGGTAAAACATTCTGTTTTATGTTAATAGGTCTGCCTTGAGCTGCAAATATATATTAGCAGATAGTTAGCTGTGATTGTCTATGTTCTTGCTAATGCAAAACTATCATACTGCTGGCCAATTTCTATCAAGCTCTTATTAAGAATTAAAAAGCTGCAAATGATACCGGAGTGCAAAAGTGTCCAACAACAGTTTTGGACAAAATGTACCATAGAAAAAAGTACAAGTGTTTTGCTACGAAATTGGGAGACCATAGATGATATAGTAGGATAAAATTGGATAGCAGCAGGACAATTTTTATTAGCAATGCTGAATTATGTATTTTTTTAAGAGAAGCCTAACAGAATATAACAGTTTAACCTAAAATAAAATCTCTGTTAGGTCCTGGAAAAACATAAGTCCCTACTCAGGTGTCAATCCTCCAATCTGTTTGGACACTTCACCTACAGTTGAGCTCCTGCCCGGACTCAGGAGGCTTGTATTTCTACCCTAGCTGAGGAAAATTTTTGTCTTACTTCCCAAAATTGGACCCAAGCAGGAAAGTACTGGCATACCCATATCAAGAGAATAAAAAATAAATTCTATTTCAAACATGTGTAAACAAGAAAACAAACAGATATCCAAAGCACCAAGGTAATATTAAAATCCGGGTCAGTCCCACACTGCATGCAAGGCAGGTATTTTGCAGAGCACTGGATTAGTGTCATTGGTATCAGGTGAAGGTATTGTCTCCAAAATATCACCAGTACCCTTTTCCTGGGTCAGTGAATCAAAAGTTATTTTATATATAAACTTCAGCCTGGTCCCACCATCCACCCAGCAAACAAGGAAGCATGCCATGTTTTTGTGAGAATTGTGGGCTTTCCTATTCTATTCCCCGATTTCACCATGTGAGCCTTCAGAGGGGCCTTTGTTTATCAAGGCTAGGTTTAAAAATTCATCCCTGCCAGCCATGTTGACTCCTTTGAGAGTACATTCAGGTCTCCTATTATATCCAAAGGATACATTTTTATTATTTACCAATTACTCTTGGACTTGTCCAGAAGGCTCCACTACATAGGACAATGGGAATTGGACCAGCAGGCTTCTTTGGAGTTTCAAAATCTCACTCAATATGGCTCCCATTGAAACAACTTATAAAGCCATTTTTAGATGGTACATGTCAGGTTCAGATCCTCAAGCCTAACCCACAGTCCTCCTCTGCTTGCTACAAAATCAATCCACCCTGGGTTTTCAAGAGAATCTTTCAGTATTCAAGACTTGCCCACTGCTGAAGAAAGTAGAGATCCAGTAATAGCAGATTTCCAAACGGAAGACCTATGGGAAAAAGGTATTTATATAAAATGAATGTGGAGAAAAATGGAGCTGGGATTTAATTGTATTGTAGCACAAATACCTGCCTTAGTAGCTCCTTTAGTCTCATGTGGAGCCGCAGTCATCTTGGAAGAGCAAGGGTGAGTGGTGCAATGTAAACAGTATTGCTCTGTCTGAGAACAGGACTTCAAGACTGCTTGAATTAAATACCCATTTCTTTTGATAATTGAATATTCCCCAAAAATGTATTTCCACTGTGTTTTTCTGTTTTATTTCATAATTATATCTAAAAGATTTAAACTATTTAAACAATTCAGTTGAAGCTTAATGGGCAGCGCTGGGTGCCAGGTTTGAATCTCGGCTAGGACACTACCTGCATGGAGTTTACAGGTTTTCCCTGTGTCTGCGTGGGTTTTCTCCAAGCACTCCGGTTTCCTCTCACATTACAAAAACATGCAGCTAGGTTCATTTACTACCCTCCAAAAAATTGGCCTTAGACTGTATTATGACATATGATTATGGTAGGGGCATTAGATTGTGAGCTCTTTTAGGGGACAGTTAGTGAAATGACTATGGACTTTGTATCGTGCTGCCTAATATGACGGCTCTATATAACTACTGTGTAATAAGAATAAGTCAATATGGCATCCTATGTATTTCTTTTTGTGCAGACCTCTTTAAAGAGAATATACTGAAGATTCTGTAATCCAATGTCTAATCCCTATCCTCCTGGACCCAGAATGGCCTGTTAGGCTGTATATGTGAGAAATGATCAAACTGAATCACAATCAGTTGAACTCAGGTTATAAAGTCTGAAATACATTTTTGGCTGCACATAGCATTGGACCTCACATTTTGTTAAGCTAGTCTATCTATATTGAAAAAAAGTGCAATTTTACACCTGGAAATGTATTTGCCAGCATTTTTGCTTGCAATTGTATCATCACCTATTATGAAAAATAATGTCTTTTTTTCTGCCATTGATATTAAGATGCTGTCTAAAAAAGATTTAAATCCCCCAAGAGACTCGTATTCATTCTCTTTTTTTCCACAATATTAATCACTGGCGTTCAGCGGTGCAGCAAAGCTGGTTTATTTCCTGACAAATCTTATGAGGTTTGAAGCAAATCCAACTGACATATTATTTTCCACATATTTCACAGAATAGCTGAGCTGCAATGTCATACAAAATTAAGGGAATCTGACTAACTGATGAGCAGAACCAGCATTTAGAGCTTGTGGATGGCTTTGTGGTTTAAGTCGCATAAACAAAAATACTTCCCTATAAAGAGAAAATTCAGTCAAAGTATAATTATAAAAGCAACTTTTCCCAAGCAATTACACAGATTGATTGTAATTATTTTTTTACTTAACAGCCTGTTTTTAGTTACATTTGTGTCCCCTATAAGTTGTGGGTGCTTTACCCCAAAGTCTGAGATTCTCATTTTCGAAACTGATAATTATGATTCAAATCAATGTAAGCTGTGGTTCTTGTTCCATATACCATAAGTACATGTGATAAGGCAGATTCAAGAATTACAGATATGTATTGTAGATCTTGGCCACTTTTTTCTTTTCTAACTGCAGGAACAGGCAAAACCAATGATAGTAAGGGTTGATAGAGCATAGTAATTATATGGAGGAACGTGAACCCTGTATTACCATTGCCTGCTCTAGGTTGTAGTGTATCAGAATACATATATATGTGTTGTAGTGCATTGTTTTTCCTAATCGAATTGCATTAGGTATGTTTTCTTCTCTGAGACTCTTTAAAAGCCCATTGAAATTGGATTGGCTACCCATGAATTGATTAAAAATGTATGCTAACATGCAAGGAGCAGTGAGAAAAGTAGACAATGTGGACCAATCCAGGCAAACATGACACGCAAGCAAGCAATCTACAGAATTACTGTACAATTCATCAGACTCTGGGACTGGAGCTGAATGTCCATGTCCTAAGAAAACAGCTGGCAGCTCTAGTTGAGGAATGCCAAACCTCAGTGCTGAATGGGATATTTGATGGTGTTGGCTTTTTCCATCTTTAATTCCAGAGAATCTAAACCTAAGTTTCAGGACTTCTCTGTACCAATTACACATCCCATACTCTTCAGATCATTACTGAAACCATGGGCCTGATTTATTAAAGCATTCCAAGGCTGGAGAGGATACACTTTCAACAGTTGGATGATCCAGCAAACCTGGAATGTTTTTCCTAAGAGTCATGTGCTATTTGTTAGCAGATGTTTTCAATCCAAGACCACATCCATTCCAAGTTTGCTGGATCACCCAGTTTCACATACAAGTGTATCCTTTTCAGCCTTGGAGCGCTTTAATAATTCAGGCCCCATGAAACTAATGCTGCACCATACAACGGGCTGAACCCCGTTCTCCTAAGGGTCCAGTGTACTTCCAAGGGATGTCCCATAGGGATAAGGAAAAATTCTCATTCACCATTTCTATACATCATTGCTTTGCAGAGCACTTTATGTTATATTTTTTTTTGTATATTTGTATTTATATAAGTTTTAAATATTCTCTATGTAGAGAGAGTCTGAAATTGGCGGTGCTTTCACATTGTTCTGTAAGAACATGATAAATATGTTGCAATGAAACTCTGAAAAAAAGATTAATTATTAAGCCACATTGCATGCTATTATATTCACATAAAGATCAAGTTAAAGTCAAAACATACATTTCAGTCACTTGCCCTGGTAGTAATAGGTAATAAACATATTGTTATTATTTTTAGCCATATATATTATTTTTATATATATATATATATATATATATATATATATATATATNTATATATATATATATATATATATATATATATATATATATTATCCTTAGCCGTTAATATCCTTAGCCATATATATATCCAAATGAAGCCCCTTCTCTTACGGTAGCTATATAATCCCCGATTAAATATTCAGAGGAGAAATGAAGGACTGGAATGTGTTCTTGGTCTACACGTGTACAAATGTCAACTGTGCCAGCTCTGTGGGATTTTGTGGTCCAAGTATTGGTTGGGTGCGTTGAACAGCCACACCTATTGCTACTATATACATGGCTACAATACCACCAAGTACCTATTAAACATATTAAAGCAACTGTCATGTAACATTGAAACAGATTTTATTAATTGCATAGAAAAAAGTGTTCATCTGGCACACTGAGATCAAGTCTTAAGAATGTTGATACTGAGCAGAGTTTTGGCTTGATTTGTCTTTAGCTGACTAATGGGCTTATGTTTTTTCCTCCAAAAATGTACAAAATAATTGGAAAATTAGAAAATAGAATTCCTTTTGCAGCAAAAGCTACAAAAATGAAGCCACTAGTGCTGTACTGCCTGGCACTGATTACACCTCTGGAAAGTGTCTAAAACATGAAGGAATGTCATATGGGAAAGCTTGTTGTAGGAATGTAATGCCGAGTTTATGGATGCCTGGAGAAAACAAATTATATGCTTACCTTGCAACATTCTATGCTCGAAAATCTGATTGGACAGACGGAAGTTTCGAAAGTAAAAGGCCTGATGTCCTAACTAGTGAGGTGTGAATGGGTTTACATATTGCAACATTTCTAATTTACTGTCTCTAAATTTAGATGTTTTGTAGCTATGAGATGTAAATTGTGTTCAGTAAGTATATTTAATGCCATACCTCACATCTCTTTTAGATTCAGCTGATTTTTTAGATTTAGGTATTACAGGTTAGGTCCTTGGTGTTGTCTGTGTCAACCAGTTCAGGTTATCCCTACAAACTGATAGCAATTACCTAGGAGTACTGTGATGCCAGAAAAGAGAATGTGAGGTCTGTGTTATTGATTATGTCTGGGATAGATATTGGTGAAGCCCGTAAAAAGCAGTGTATGATAGGGACGTAGCTCTGATCTTAATAAACAGTTTTGGGAGCGTATGAAACCACAGTGCTCTGCGGGGGAAGTATCACATGCTGAGAATGTTGCCATCATTTTTCTTATATATTATATACAGGGCTACATAAAAATAATAATATTTTACAGGGTTATTATTCTAAAATTTAAAATGTTCGACAGAATCTCTTTAAATATGTACTTTAATATGTGTACCTTAATATGTGTTTTCCCAGTCTGTGAATCACACAATTCAAAAAAGTAGGATTACCTGGATTCCTGAACTGATTGTGCTCAGATTACACAGATACACATAAAAAATAAATCGAAACTAATTTTGTTTTCTTCAGAAACTAATTTTGTTTTCTTCTTTATAGATCACTATTTAGAATGTTTTCCCTCCTTCCATCATCTCGGTGAAATTGTTTAATCTCTGATTTTGGTTTACCCTGATTATCAAAATTCAAAGCCATTTTGAAAAGTGTTAAGAAAGTTGTGTATTTCCACACCCTTCTATTTTCCTTCCTGTGAACGAAAAGTTAGAAAGTTCTTTTGTTACTATGAAATATTAATGATCAGTAAGATACAGCTGTCCTAGAATATAGACAGAATATAAATTGCATTTTGTGAGAGAAGATCTAACTTTTGACAGTTGTCACCAGAACAGGCGCCCCAATTAGCAGATTTCCCATCTGAACCCATTCTGTTGACAACATTTACATTTAAGAACTTTGGTTACTTTCTGTTGCGCTGACATTGTGTTCAAAATGACAGAAAATAAGATACAGAAAGCAATTAATATCTGTCACAGAATCGTAAGCTGTCCCACGCTACTCAATGCTAAAAAAAAAATTGCTTGAATCCTTTCCTAACTATTGTTATATTTAAAGTCCCTTTTCCTTTATAGGTATTTAGTTGGTGCATTGTAACTTCTGAACATCATGCCATGTCAGCAGCAATGATCTCTTTCTGGTTCATACTGTTCTATTCCTGGGTATGTTTCTGATGACGGTATTGATGTTGTGTAACCAAATAAGAAAGGTAGTCTGGCTTCTACCATTTGGTCGTATGACCTTTTTGCAGACAGAACTCAACTTTGTAGGGCCCCTCATCTATACAGAAATAACCCCAATTCAAATGTGGTTATTTATCCGGCATGAGGGCTCTAGTCGACCATCCAGAGCTGTGATTTCTTCTTCTTTCTGTATGTCGAGTCTTCTGATTTCTTTCAGAATATGACCAAAGAGAAAGAACCATTCACAAGTGTGAAGTAATCGGAGGCTTGCTTGCACACACTCTTTTTCAATTCTACCCACAAAACAAAAGAAATTAAGAAAAGGACTTGAGATGGCCACACCGATACCTTGACCTTGTTCTAAAACCATTTTGCCATGACTTATGGTGTGCTTGGGGTCATTGTCTATTTGGAAGACCCATTGGCGACTGAGCTTCAATTTTCTCACTGAGTTCTTGAGTTTTTGCTGCAGTATAACAATATATTGTTCCTTTCTCATGATGCCATCCATTTTGTGAACATCACCAGTACCTTCTGAAGATCCCCTCCACACAACACAAGAGTCCAATCCCCATGCTTGATGGTTAGGACGATTTTCTTTAAATTGCAAGCCTCATCCTTTTTCCACCCAACATAACAATTGGTCAATATGGCCAAACTGTTTAATCCTGTATTCATTAGCCCAAAAAACAATTCTCCAAAAAGTAAGATCTTTGTCTTCATTATGCAGTTGCCAACTGTTAACATGTTTTTTGGTGGCTTTGGAGCAGTGGTCTCATTTTATTGGGACTATAGATACTTGTCTACCTGTTTCCTCCAGCATCCTCACAAGGTCCTTTGCTGTTGTTCTAGGACTAGTTTGCACTTTTTGTACCACTGTATATTCTTGTTTAGAGGACAAAATTAGTCTCCTACCTGAGTGGCATGAGAGCTGTGTGGTCCCATGATGTTTATACCTGCATATTACCGTTTGGACAGATGAACTTGGAATCTTCAGGCATTTGGAAATTGTTCCCAAGGATGATCCAGATTTGTGGACATCCACCGTTTTTTTTTTCTTGGCTAATTTTCCGTTGCTGTTCCCATTATGTCAAGCAAAGGAACAGTAAGTTTGATGGTAGACCTTAATATACATCTCTATGTTGACTGCAATCAGGCTAATTGGATATGAAAATCTAGCTCTCTAATTTCCCAAAGGAGTGACATCAATTCCTGAAATGTTCCAAGCTGTTTAAAGACACATTTAGCCAAGTGTATGTACATTTGTGACTACTGGAATTGTTATATACTAAAAAGGTAAATAATCTTTTAGTTAGCATTGTTGGAAAAATGTATGTTGAATAAAATTTGTGGAGGGTTAAAAGTGAGTTTTAAAGATTCTGATTTCAAACTAAATAACTTATTACTGAAAGTCTATGTCTTGAAAATACATGGGGCCTGATTTAATAAAGCTCTTCAAGGCTGGAGAGGATACACTTTCATCAGTGATCCAGCAAACCTGGAATGGATTTCTTCAAAGTCAAATGTTTTAAATACTGGGCAAGATCCACTCGAGGTTTGCTGGATCACCCAGCTTCACTGATAAAAGTGTATCCTTCCCAGCCTTGGAAAGCTTTAATAAATAAGACCTATTAGACTAACTAATGCTGCACCTTACCACAGGGCTGTACCCTGTTCTTCCATTGCTGAGCTCTGCATTTAAAAAATGCCAAAGGCCCTAGTCTAAGGCTAACACGTAGATCAGTTTTTCTGACTTTATTGGGTGCATGATTGTCCTGCGATAGTGATCCCAAAAACAGAGCTATTTGGGAGATGGGTTTACTATTTGAATGGCAAGCAGGCAACTAGTATTTTTGAAGGGGGATCAGCAACATACCACACCACATTTTGTCAGCATAGAATTCCTTTAAATGAACAATTTCTATCCCACTGCAGTTACTGGCCACTTGATGGTAGTATTGCCCATTTGTCTGGCAACAAATACTGTTCAGTCATTAACATGTAATTTGTGCAAAGCTGCAAAACTTATTACTGGCATCAACACTCCTCATATCCTCAAGGTGGGGAAAACATTTTATTTCAGAAACCACATAATAGCTACTTGTTTTTTACCAAATACAAATGGACAATTACTTTTTTAAAGTCTGATCCAGTTATGTTGTAAAACCTTTGTCAAGCTGAGTAAAGCATTGAAAAATGTAAATTGTAAAGGAGTTCTTGGCTACAGATAATATATGAGCCCTGGATAACCCATAATGGTTTATGTCATAGTATGAAAACAATAAAGCTACTTTGGATTAGACACAGTGGAGTTTAATTACATCAAGAAGTGAGAAATAAAGTGCAGTAAACTGTAAACTCATCAAGGGTAACAATCATTTTTCTTATGGCCATGCATCAGTATTTAAAAAACAGATGAACAATCATATCAGACTTTATTAATTTGGAACTAGTACAGGTAGCAGACTTTGTGACTTGCATGATGCAGGACCTCGGCTGGAAAATAAAGTGAATGTTTACACCAAACAGCATAAAAAACATGAGAAGTAGGAATAACAGTTAACCTCCCTCACCTTTTGCTTATGAAGCTACCTCTATAATTATACAAGGTATAGAATGATGAACAAAAAGAAAGAGGTTTGCCCTCCAGGGTTATAGGTAAAATAAATAAATTATGTTTTGTACAAGTTCCAAACTTGTACAAATACATAATTTATTTATTTTAACTATAATCCTGGAGCGCAAACCTCTTTCTTTGGTTCGTCATTCTATACCTAGCATAAAAAACATGAAAATCAAACTTCAAAATATAAGGCTGGTCATTGCTGTCTGAAAATGCTAGTCATTAATGTTATTACTATACATATTACATACATTAATTTTTATAACGGGAAAGTAAAAAAAAAAAGAAAAGTAAGAACACTAACACTAAGAACACTTAGGGCTCTATAGCTGCGTACACACCTGCAATTTTTCTCGTTGGAAAGGATCTTTCACGATCCTTTCCAACGAGAAAAGACTGCAAGATGCATGAACGATGCTGTACATACAGCACCGTTCATGCTCTATGGAGAGGGGAGGGGGAGAGCGACGGAGCGGCACCCTGCTGCACGCTCTCCCCTTCCCTTTCATTAGGATCGGTCGTCGTCCATCGTCCATGGATCCGCCAGGACGGTCGTCGGACGATGGACGACGACTGACTGTACACACGGCAGAAAAATTTGCCGTGTGTACGCAGCTTAAGATTTATAAAACACGGAATCATTCAGTCGTTGGGAATTTTCCAGACCCATGTGTTTCAATAAAAGGTTTATTCCAACCAGGGTTTGTTTGAGGAAATGTCAGATTCGCTGTTTTAAAAATAGAACCCTTAATGAAATGATATAAACTACCCTAAATCCCAGCCCTTCTAAAAAAACACACCCTCTACCTTTTTTAAAAAACAAAACAAAAAAAAAATTGGCCTAAGCAACTTAATGAATTAAAATAAAATGAGAGTTTATGGGAATATTTGCTAATAACAAAAATATTTTCCCAGTGCAGTTATTTTCACCAAGTCACTTCCCTTGTTCCTCATATAGAAAAAAATCTTCCTCAAAATTTACAGCAATGGCACTGAAATCAGATCTCCCAATGAACAGCTCACCCTGCAGTGACTAGACATCCTTCCAATCTCTCATATAAATAAATAGCAAGTTGGAAGGAGATTGGGAGATCTGACCTGAGCTGGACTCTATTTTACAGTGGCCCAGTGATTAGTGAGTTTTCTTTATATATAAATAATTAAAATCTCAATATATATATAACATATAACAACAATGAAACAGTATCACACTTGTAGCCTTTAAATATACTTCTACAAAACTTATCTCCGTATATATGAAAAAAATACAAAATCCTACCTAAATTTTGCTTATTACTCAACTCAGTACACTATATTCCACATAGCTCCATCGAGTACCCCAAATTTTTTCCATTCCATACCAAAACAAATAAAAAAGAAAGATAAAACTTCAAACAAATTTATCTAAACTTAATATTTAAAATCTAAGTTTAGCTGGCTTTTGTGAACTTAAAAATTGTTGAAAAACCGATTATTCTAAAAAAAAAGAACAAAGCACTGCCAATGGAAGGGCTTAGACAACATAGAGAATCTTAGGTTGTATCACTAATTTCAAAACAGCGTCCAAACTAAGAAAAGGTCCCTGATATCCACAGGGAGAAATCTTCCTTAATTAGTTGCAGTATTGGCAAGTAACTTAAATTGTAAATATTAGATAAGTCACTGGTAATTTTAACTACCAGATATGTAATTGCCTCCCTGGCCCACTTTATAAGAAAAGACTTAAGCTGCGTACACACATCCAATAATTATCGTTGAAAAAGGAACGACGAACTAATCATTCTAAAAAAAAGTAACCAACGATGCCAACGAACAAGGATTGTCGTTGGAAATGAACGACCGACACAGCGGATCTTTCTGGCTGACGATCGTTCACTATCTATCATGTGTACAGTCGTTCAGTGATCGTTCATGTTTCTGCAATACACTTTCTCCTTTACATGTCACTCCCTGCGTCGTTCAAACGATTGTATCTAGCGTGTGTACAGTATTGATTATATTTGAACGATTGTATCGTTACAGCATGTACAGAATTGTGCAAAATACGATCGTTCAAGTATATTCGTGCATAATCATTGATCGGCCGTAATCGTTCCTTTTCTAATGATAATTATTGGAAGTGTGTACCTAGCTTTAGACAAAGATATAACTTCTGACGGGGGCAATGATATATTCAAAGTTTATGTTTTTTTTTAATTTTATTACAAAAATTAGAAAAAGCTCTATATCACTCGAGTTACAACATTAGGTTTGGCAATTAAATGGTAGTAATATAAAAAAGCAAGTCATCAGCAAGCAATAAACAAACACCAACAAACATCTCTTTTAAAATTATGACAATGAGACCTGTTGTTATTGTTTTGTACCAGAGGTTAGATTCAAATACTTTTAGTAACTGTTAAATAGCAGATGATTTTTTATTATGCCCTAATACATAAAACCTTAGAATTGGAGGATGAATTGGATTTTAGGACCTCTGAGGATAATAGAGGATGAATTGCTTCACAATACATGCTACTAGAGATGGTAGTGATGGTTTGTTTTTAAGATCTTTTAGTGCTTGTTTATAATAATATGGCCCAAAGCAAAAGATAAAAAAAAGAATAAATGGAGGGCCACATGACAGGGTAAGGGGGGAGTCAGAAAAGTATGGGTCAAAAGTGATAGGTCAAGGATAGGGTGTGGTATGGTGTGAGGGGGAGGAGATAAGGCTAGGAGGGGTCAAAGGGTTAGTTTGTATAAGTTAAGGTGAAGGGGGGGGGGGAGTTCATAAATCTCTGGAAAGAACACTAAAAGTTTCCCACTCACCCTCCCAGTGTTTCAAGGGGTTGGGGGGTTGTTGTATATTTGTCATGGCAGCTGGGTGGGTTTTGTGGGCCCATGAGAGTGGGGGTTGGATACGTACAAGGCAGTGTGGATCCCATCTCGGTATGGAGTCAGGTATTAGGGTCCCTCATGGGACACTGGGTTGTGGTAAGGCTCGGTGAGCAGTTGGATACATGTTAACTGTCCCCTTGTCGGTGTGGTAGCAGCTGGGGGCCTTGTAGAGTTCAACAGGAGTATCCATGTAACAATTGGTAGTGGGTGAGCAGTACTGTCATGGACCTTCAAAACAATGTTGGAATTTATACTGTTATATGTAACTGGTTGTTTATATGTTTCTGTGTGTTAATAAAAGGCTGCTATGGCCAGTTTACCCAAAAATATACAGGTGTCAGTGTGGTTATTTGCAGATCAAGAAGAGGGTGTGGGTGAACAGGAAGCAGAGGTAAGAAAATGACTCTATCCCCTTTACACACGTCATGTAAACATTGTATTGTCCACAGTCTGAACACAGGTGTAATTGAGGCCTGAAGCTTTATTCGGTGCAGTACACTGCTTCTCACATATTCACAAGAACTCTAGGCATTACATAGAAAGCAATATCTGATGTTTTCATGTTGCATTTGAAGTGCATTGCTATAATGCACTGCTACACAAATTTTTGTCCTTTTTTGTGCACTGCCACATTCATTGTAACAACGCAGGTGGCTGGGCTTTGCAGTGTAACATGATATAAACTAGGTCTAAATAACAAAAAATATATATTATTTCAAATTATTTCCACAGTCATAAGCTGTGTTGAATGTTCACAATACATCTCAACCCCAGCTTTACCTTCTGCCTTTTACAGTCTCCTCTCCTGTAATAAAAAATGACTGATTTCACTGCACACCGTGCGCTTTTTCAATGTTTTTAGCCTAGATAGAAACAGGAAATAAGTATGTCTCACCTCTGACCCTCCTACCTGTGTCCTCATGTGAGTTTGGAACAAAGCACACCGACTCTGATAAGAAAAAGTGTCTTCTGCTTATAAAATATTATTGTTGCTACAGTAACTTGCAGATTTGTCCTTTCCTTTACCCTGACTCATTCAGTGGTCAGAATAAAGCTTCCGTTTTGCAAGGTTAGTGCAACTGCAATGAATTACATTTTCAATTGGCAACTGTATTTTCTAAAAAACAAATCCTTCTTTAAATCATTGCACATTTGTCTATGCTGGCGGACTGCATTAACACATGCAGATTATTGAGCATTATAAAATGCATTAACATGAATAACAAAGTATTCAAATCAATAGGCTGCCAGCTCACCAGAAATATAAAAAAAAATCAGATCTGCATTATTTTTTTACGTATTTAAATACGATAACTTAAGCGTTAAAACCCTTTCAGACCCACAATATAAAATGGTGCAGTTTTCCTCTACCGGGAACACTACAAACTGCAAAATGCAACCAGTAGAGTTGGAAGGTGAATATTTCACCCTATTTATCACTCTCTAGAGGAAATATGCATTTAGGCCACGCAGTGCGGGGGTATCCAACTGCAAAGCAAGGCACATTTTCAAAACAAAGCAATTCCAAAAATCAAAATAACTCTACAGATTGCAATGGTATTAGGGCATTGATAATAACTAGAGTATTGACTTTTTAAATATTTTTTAACTATTTGGTACGAACTCTGCAAGTGTCTATCACCCTAGTAGACAATTACACCTCTGGCAGCCCATTAAAAGATTTTTTTTTTAAGTATCTCAAAAGTAATTGTCTTAGTTTAGGTAGTTCTATCTAGTTTCCTAGAGTAGACATCAAAGGTTGGATTCAAGAGCCTTGGTTTATTTCCAAGTTTATTTAGGACATTGAATAACTAGAGTATTGATTTTTTAAAAATTTTTTAACTCTTTGGTACATTTTTTTCTAAGAACTCTGCATAGAAAATATTTTTTTAGAACAAGTGTCTATCACCCTCTTAGGATATTACACCTCTGGCAGCCCATTAAAGGTTTTTTTGTATCTCAAAAGTGATTGTCTTAGTTTAGGTAGTTCTATCTAGTTTCCTAGAGTAGACATCAAAGGTTGGATTTAAGAGCCTTGGTTTATTTCCAAGTGTTACAAAACTGCATCTTCACATCTATTTACAAGGATGTTGGTGAATAAAGCAGGTCACGCACAATAAAACCGCAAACACTCTTCCCAGTTCTTTACAAGAGGAAGTAAAAAAAAAAGGTTTTTCGTATTTTATATTAATATAAAGGATGGTCAAATCTGAACCCTGTCATTTCGTTTAAGAAAAGAACACACCATAGTTGTTTAGATTTATAGTTAATGGTATTTACACCATCCATACTTATTTTTGATCTTTTATGAACAGACACACTCTATGCAGAATTGTGATAAGCATAATTCTCTCTCTATTTATTTAAGTACTTTTGTCAATATACAGTCATGTGGTTTACTAGTCTCTATCTACCCTGGAGTAGTAGAATAGCAAAACGCGTCAGGTTCTGAGGCTACCTTATCTTTCCTTGATATGTGCATTATGGACTAGAAGATTTACTGAGTAATCAGCCAGAATACAAGTGTGTCAATGTACGTCACACTGTTCTGCACTGTATATAATAACTTGTCCTTGTTTATTCCAAATTTTTTTTTTATAACCTGCCTAAAAAACCCTTACTTAAATTCATTCTATCCATTAGTTTGAACAGTTGAATTACTTTTTACAGTGTAGGCAAACTATTTTTTTTAAATTACACTATTTTTTGAAATAAGGACATTTAGCGAGGAGAAACGTATCCTTATTATTTTTTATAGATGGAACCTTGGGCTGCCACCTGCTACCTTCCTGGGGTACTTATTCCAAAACACCATCAACACAATAAATGACTGTACACCCATTTGATCACATAATTCATTTAAAAAAAATTAAAACATAATTTAATTAAATAATTAAGAGAGGAATACATTTTACATTATACATATATAATATGAATCCAGTTTCATTTAGTATTTGATACATTACACAGAAATGGCTTCTTCAGGAACGATGAAACTGGCATCATATTTAAGCTACAATGTCAACACTATAAATTACAAATTATTACCCCATAATGCCTGTGACTTTGAAAATGTATTGATGAATATATACACATAGTATAATAGGCATGTCAAAAACAAAGCATTGTTCTCTACCTCATACCCTTGTGACGGGGAATCCTAAGATGCGGCCAGACTGGCAGTGTTGATGTTCGCAGGCAACCTAGTAAATATCTTTATTTATATATGAGTATCTGATGTAAATCTAAAGTGTACCTAAACTCAACATTTTTACTTTACATAGAAGGGTAGACCCTTCTATATACAGTAACAATGTTTTTTTGTTTTTTTTAAGTACAACACCATTTTTAAGTGCAGCCAAGGCGATCAAGACTTAATGGGAGCACAGAGCCTCCCGGGATATCTACGTCATGCATCCCAGGAGGTTCTGGCTGCCCATTCATTCACTTCTAGTGCTTTGTGATTGGCTGGGGAAAGGAAAATTCTGATGACGCTTGAGCTGTCATCAGGGTTTACCTTTCCTCAGCCAATCACAGAGCACTAAAGGTGATGAATGGGGAGCTTTGTCCTCATTTAACCTCTAGTGCCTAGGGATCCCACACTGACAGAAGGATTCCCACGGCTGTGCTGTAAAAAAATAAAAGTTAGTTACACAAATCACACACATTCAATAAATTACTTTAGATGATGTTGGATGATGTCGGACCAATATTGGCTGGCATACTAAATTATATCCACCTTGCTCCAGAACATTTGTAATATTAAATAGGGACAACAGGAGTATGTCAAAGGAAGCAGCCAGTTTGCTGTCATTAGTAGCTGTGACAAACAGCTCCCAGTTGGGCCATGTGTTATTTGCCTGAACCTTTCCAGCTTATAAAATTTCCAGTGGTAGTTGGAATTTAATGGAGTGCCCTGAAGCCTGGTCTGGAAAAAGGGTGGGCTATCTGGCCTGAAATCCACAGGGTAGTTGGTAAAAGTTGGTTGAGAAGTTTTAGTGTGGGGGTGCAAGTGGGGAAGCCTGCCTTTAGCAGAATATTGATAAGTGGACTGCCTTAATATGTGCATGGTTTAAATCTGAACCCTCACATAGTGAAAATGACAATCCTTTAATAAGACATCTGCCTACAGATTTCTAAAAACCGAAATATGCCTTTGCCATTATCCAGAGAAAAACAGAGAAGAACCCCCGTTTTTCATTCTGCTTGTGTCCTAATTTAAGAGGATTTTTTTCACTTCTGGTCAATAATGAGAGAAAATCTTTACAATAGGTGATAGACAAAAATATTGAATGAGGAAATATTGTATGTTCATTAAATAAAATTTTAGCCAGGGCTACAAAAAACACCATTGGTGCCAGAACAGCTTATCTCAGTATTTTGGAAATTGAAACAGGTAAAATATCTAGTGAATGGCAGTTCTTTGGGAAAAAGTGACTTGTTAATGCCATAGGTCAGAGGAGAATGGCTGGAAGACTTTGTGCCGATAGAAAGGCAACAGTAACTTAAATAACCACTCGTTACACACAACGCACAGACTACTAAAGGACTACACCAGTACAAAACGTAACCAGATATCACTCGTTTCAGCTAAGAACAGGGACCTAAGGTTACAATTTGCATGGGCTTCCCATAGGTTGATGGTGACTGATTAAAAAAATATTGAAAAAAAACATTGCCTGGTCTGATGAGTCTGAATTTCTGCTGGAACATCATGGTAGGGTCAGAATTTGGCATCGACAACATGAAAGCATGAATTCAACCTGGCGTATTAGAAAGATTCAGGTTGCTGATAGTGTATTGGTGTGGGAGATATTGGCACACTTTGGGCCCCTTAGTACCAATTAAACATTGTTTAAATTCCAGGGCTTATTCTTATAATTGCTGTTGGACATGTCCATCTTTTATGACCACAGTGTGCCCATCTTCTAAATGCTACTGTAAATGACCATCCAATGACTTAAACAACAAAGAGCTGTATGACCCAAGAAAAGCAAACAGAGATGAAGGTAGTCCTGGCCTGAGTTGGACTGAATGCTGGAACTCTTACAGGTAAAGAGGGTCACTGGGAATTAGCCATACTTGTATAAGCATGGTGGCCCAAAGGTTGGGACTCTTGTCTTTGCCACGCTAGGTCCTAGGTTTGAATCTTGGCCAGGATCTGTGTGGAGTTTGCAGGCTTCTCCTAACGGTTTCCTTCTACATTCCAAAAACATGCAGTTAGGTTTATTGGCGTATGACATATGACTATGGTAGGGACATTAGATTGTGAGCCCCTTTGAAGGACAGCTAATGAAATTTGGACTTTGTAAAGTTCTGTGCAATAGGTTGGCGCTATATAAATACTGGATAATAATAATAATAACAATAATAATAATAATAAAGTGGCCATTAAGTGTAGTTTGGTATTATTCAGAGACACAACAGGCTTGTAAGATTAGTGATCTTGTAAAAAAACAAGTGCAAGGAAAAAAAAAATAATGTCATCCTTATATTGAAATCCTGACCTTTGATATATTTTGAACTCCAATTGACTGAAATATAAATGTTCAGAAACATACTGCACTCATTGTGAATTCACAAATCAAAAGCGTACTGTGTGTGTCTACAACACCCTTTACCATTTACCAAACTTAAGGAATGATAAGATACAAGGGCCTCTTTGATGCTTGTATTCCAAGAGCCAGTATTGCCCCATCTCATGTATATGAAAGCAGGGATAAATAGAATGTTTTTCTTCCCACTCAATCAAAGCTCTGGGAATATTTTAAATCTTTTCAAACCTCATTCCACTATAAAGTCGCTCGACAGTTTTATTACCAGCCTTAAAACATGGCACAGTGTCTATTTTTCAAACAATTAAAACTTAGACATGATGCTGGGCCTATTTAGAATACACTGCACTTGGTTAATAAACACATATTTGACATGAGCTAAGGGAACTGACTTTTCTGGTTAAGGACAAACCTGTCAGTGTTTAAGCTCTGGGATTCTTTATAACATTGACAGTTTTACAGTTTGGTCAAGGCAGCTGCAATCTTTCACACTGAATGTCAAGGAATAAAGGTCCCTTTAGGATCACAACAAAATCTAAACCACAGCCAGTGTATAAAGCACTAAAGTAACCCCTCCTTTAAGTTTTTCAATGACCTTTATGATTTTTTTCCTTTAGAGATGTGCTGTGTTATAAATGCAGTATATTAACTATACAACTTTAAATCACATGTTAAAATGATGCAAAGCAGAAGTGGTGGTTATTGACTTCTGGTTTGCTTTTTTACCATGATCTTATGGGGATTAGGCATAAGGTTCACCAAAGACTTACTGCTTTCCCCTGAATAAATATCCAGGTTATGCCAACATATTATTATAATGCCTTGGCTAGACTAGAGGTGGTTGGAAAATCCGACCCGGATTTCTGGTTTTTTAAAGCTCAGTTTGGAACTTGGATTATTACCAATTCAAATTCCAATTCAGGTCTCGGATTTCATGTGCGAAAGAAGGATCAGCCAACCAGACATGGCCAAATTGGCATGCCTTCCTCCTTCATAGAGCTGACATCACTGCAGCCCTCTATAAAAGACTAAGCAGCACAAGGTGTCATTGGCGTTGTAGATAGAGAGGGTCAGTTATCAATGAGAACAATATATATATATATATATATATATATATATATATATATGTATATATTGCTCAAGTTGCCATCATTTTTCTACTGTGCTACAAGGACAGAATCAGTTAGCTGCAATTAGGGAGCACTAAGAAATAAAAAAATACCATTAAAAAAGGGCATATAGCATTGAGTTGCCAAGGTGGCATTTTCTGTCATTGCAAATGAGGGATAATTAGGGAAATTGAGAAGTGAAAAAAACATTAAAAAGCATTTGCCAGGATACAATTTTGTGGTATACTACTATATTACTGCTTTTTAACTACTGATGTACTACTTCCCAGCTATATAGGGAAATTAAGAAAGAACATGTAAATGGGTTTACAGTATTTGCCAATGACACATTCTTCCTACTGCTATTTATTTGGGAATTTTTTCCCATTGTTGCTAATAAAGTTCACCAGTTGTTCTCACCAACTTAAATCACATCAACTATTTGCAATTACACACAGGCATTTTTTCACATAATTACCTATTATTGTTATTGTTATTATTGAAAAGTTATCAGTTTTTATCAGAACTACCTGTCAACGTGTGTATTCGCACATTAAGCTAGAATGAAAAAGTCATCCTTAGGTTAAAATAAAACTAGCAACAGAAGTAGATTGCACAGAAAGATCAGCAGCCACTAGTGGACCTTGACTCAAAATACACTTTTGGGGTCTGAAACCAGAATTCACCAGAGATGTAGCAGCAGGAGTAAGGCACCAATAGCTACCAGAACTACACCATCAGTGGAAGCAGACAGAAAGATACAGGTTTCACAAGGCAGCAACAGGCAAATTCCACCCAGCCAAGCTTCACCTCTGGTGAATTAGCTGGCCATTCATCACCCAGTCACAAGAGGGAGATGAAGCCAGTTGACATTATACATTGCCCTGGAGCCAGGGTACCTCTGCTTCCTCCTTAACACTGGTAACCACTCTCTCCGAAGTTTTCACTCACCTGTTTTCAGACTTTTCAGACTTTGTGTTTTTCAGAAGTTCCTCTCTCATGAAAATGAGACAAGCAGTTTATGTGAATCACAGGAAACAAGAGCCAATGAGGTAGAGCAGCTGTGTGATGGCCATAATATGTAATAAATACAGAGAGTCTACAAGAGAGAAGAAGTGCTAGTGGCAGTAGTGGTGGTGTTTTGGATTATATATATATATATATATATTATATATATATTATATTATATTTTATTATTATAAAACAGTTATTATTAATATTATGTGATACAATATTATGGGTTAATATTACTGGTATAAATATTGTTATATATTATATCAATTTAATTTCACAAATTATTATACTTTAAATGTTTAAATCAATGTTGAGGAGAATGTCACACTCTTTGAATGTACTGTAACTCTTTCAACTCTATCACCACAATTTTTACTTTATACAAAAAGGTTAGATAAATAAAGCCAAAAATGTGTTGTTTTTTTCACATGCGTAGTGAGATAGGCACTTTTTTTTAAATTTTCAGGTGGATATGTCACCCAATCCCGCGCCTGCTCAGTGTGAGGTTGGGAAAGGAAGGCACAAGCTGGAAGATGAAAGAAGGAGATGGCCACGCCCAATGGCTCCTCAGCGGTGGGACAAAGGAAGAATTCAGGACAGTGTGGGACTGAATGAAGGCCAGGTGTAGAAAGGTAAGTATCTTTTTTTTTTTTTAATGAAAGCTCCACATTAGTTGACAAAAAAAAATGCACAAAATATTTGATTATTCATTTTTTTCATTCCTTGCTGTATTGGATGGTTGTCCCATAAAAATAAATACCAACAAAGACAAGCAGAAAGGATCTAGGGGTACTTTTAGGGACTTATGGGTTGGCTCATGTATTCTGGTAGTTGTGGTTTATGGGAGCCTATGTTGTCATTGGCTATCCTGAATATTAGGTGGTGATCAAGTATTTTCTCACTGAACCTATTGTTCCTTCCCCAAATCTTACTGATTTTTCCCTTCATCCTTCGGTGGTATTTTAAAAGGTGGTAGTCTGCAGTAGAAAGAATCCTAAAATATATAATTTTTTATTCAACAGGCATGATTTTAAAAAACAATGAAACATTTACTTTTTTTCTGTAAAGATTAAAATCCTGAATTGATCAATATTTCCTGTTATGTGACCAAAGCCTTGCCATATGGCATAAAATGATGATAAAACGTGGCTGACTTACATCAGAAGAATATTAGGGCAGCAAGTACCCTGGTTTATTTTTCTATTTAACATCAATGATGTTAAATTTAAATTGTGTAAAAAGATTTTCAACACCTTTCAGCTAGATTACAATACATACAGGATCCATATCATCTACAGTACAATGAACAAAAAAGATGCTTTGGCTTCCAGTTTTGATCTGCTTTATTTATGCTGTAGCTAAGAAAATTGCAATCATTGGCTTGCTGCCCAGGCACACAATGGGGGTAAAGTAAAGTCAATTTGCATGTTATTTCTGGACATAACCTCTCAGTAGGAATGTTACATTTGATTTTGTTTTTGCTGGAAAGAATTTTTTACTAATGTTAATTGAGACCAGATTACATATTATCCTTTGCTCATTGTCTTGTGTTATTAAAGAAGTGTATCATTTGCATGTCAGTGTTCTAATCTGCTTCCATCTCAGTTTACTGAGTAGTTTCATTTTTACTGTTCACAGATTATCTAGCTAAATGTAATAATTATTACAGAGTGTTAAGAAAAGCAGTTAATGTCATAATGTCATGGAAAGGCAGGTGGTGGACCCTCTGTGTCTAAGACACCAGCCTCTTACTGACCAGCGCACCCTGCAAGGAGTAATGGATTTAAGGAGGCGGTGCCTAAATTACAGCCACCGTACATTTGGGGGCTGGTAACTGCCAACTCAATAGGACCAATGCGTAATACAGGAGAAAAAGGCAAAAGAGTAATCAGGTGAGCCAAGGTCTGGGCAGGCAGCAACCAGGAGTAGTCAGACAGAGCCGGGGTCAGTATACTAAATAGTCAGAATCAGGAAATGCAGACTGGAACCTGGAAGCAGAGTCTAGTAGATTTCTCTGTTCAGACATCCTGTTTCCAGTCACTTCCCTATATAATGGAGGTCATGTGGCAAATAGTTATCACGTGACCAGCAGTTAACAGAACCCACCACCAAAGGGCGTGCTAGAGCAGAGGCAGCTCAGGTGGTGTTCACACTTCCGCCAGCAGATAGAGCATGTCTGCAGAATATTTTCGTCCTCTGGAGTAAAGGGGCAGCTCTCGGAGTCACATGATTTGGACCAGGGAGTAACCAGTGGATAGTTGGCTGCAGAGAAGTGCAAGGTGGGTGACTCAGAAGAGGACACAGATCCCCTGGTTCTGCAGGGATCTGTGACACTCTAGCTTTACCCTCAGAGAACAAAGTTCTCACTTTTGTGAGTTGTCACTTACAATTTGCATATAGCCAGCACAGTGGCTCAGGGGTTAGCACTCTGATCTTTGCAGCACTAGGTCCTAAGTTTGAATCCCAGCCAGGACACTATCTGCATTGAGTTTGCAGGTTCTCCCTGTGTCTGCATGTGTTTTCTCCCACATCCCAAAAACATGCGGCTAGGTTAATTGGCTTCACCCTAAATTGACCCTAGACTACAATAATGACATATGACTATAGTAGGGACATTACATTACATTGAGCTCCTTTGAGGGACAGTTAGTGACACAACTATGGATTTTGTACAGCGCTGCGTAATATGATGGCGCTATATAAATACTGTGTAATTACTACTGTGTACCCCAGCCTGTATAGAAAATTTAGTGACATGCTGAATTGAAAACATCATCAGACAGCTGAATTCACCATGAAGACTTGTATAGGTCAATTAAATGTTTTTCAAAAAAAAGATTTATAATCTCTGGTCCACTGTAACTGGTCAGCTAAAAAAGGCAGCTTTATTTTTTTTCACTTGGAGCAGTTACAAAAATATACTACTTGGCAGTTTTGTTGGTAGAAAAAAAATGAATTTCAGTTTCAGGTATGCCTCTCGCAGATACAGAAACTTGACCCTGCCATGTTTGTTGACTCAAATGGGCTGTCCCCGCTCATCTCTTATGTTCATATTTCATCTCGATTGTACTTTTACAATAAAGTGCACCTGTGCAAGAGAACCGCAGAACTATAGTTCCAAATTCTTCTCATTCTACAGTTCCTAATTACTGTTGCTTTATTTGTTTGTTCTGACTTAGCATGAACTTTTTCTGTCTTAACCTTGGATGTACTTTTGACTATTATTTATTATGTTATTTTCTATCCTTGTTCTGGCATTTGGTTCAGGTTACCCCTAGAAAAGACCTCTGACTACTCCTTCCGTTCTCGCTGTTGTCTCGTTTTTTAGGAACTGACTTTTCCTTTTGCTGGGAATAGCCTCCTGTTAAGGTTCGATCTATGCTTTCGATATTGTATGTCCTGGAAGCACCCAAGTACAAACAATGCACATTAAGAATCTACAGTATAAATGGTGGATGCTTGAGGTGAAGTGCAATAAAACTAGCTGTTAGTAGCTGTTCTATCTACTCTGGGAAGTCAAAACTTGTTTAAATTAGGTATATCAGAGTGTGAATAGGTATGCATTTTTTTTAATAATAATTATAAAATGAACTTGATATACATAAACTATGGGGGTAGCAATGGGCCACATTGGCCATGAGGAGCCAGTAACAGATTCTATATTAGGCAAACTTTAAGTTCACATTTAACCTTTCGTTTTAGCTCGTCCCTGCCCACTCTCTTTTTAAGAACTTCAACACAATAACCTGCCAGACATATCTGGTGAAAGGTAGCACTTGAGCTGACTCATTATTGATACTTCCTGGCAGAAACCGTAGGTTAGTGTGCTTTTAATTTCCTATCACATTTATATGTAAAACTTCACACCCACAGATGTATGATTGCAGGTGACTGATCTATTTTTATCTTTCACTTCATGTTCATCTAGAACATTTTCGCTCAGCATGAATAAAGAAAGCAAAAACCTGATACTCACTGAATGCTTTTGATGTTGCCATTACTGTTTAAGGACAAGATGATATCTAGGTATTGAAAGTTCAGGGAATTTTTAATTCAAGTTGCATGCAAAAAAAAAAAAAAAGGAAAGAAAGAGGGGGTTTCTTGGCTAGAAATAATATATTTGTAATTATTTGTTTAAAACAACATTCTTCATACATAAATACATGTTTGTAAAATTGTCATTTAAAACCCATTAGAAGGCACGGGGTTTGAATAAATCTCTATACATGAAAAAGCTAGACGTAAACTTTGTAACCGTGTTGGATCCTTTTATCTGTCAGTCCTTTTATCTGACGCGTTTCGCCTTACATGGCTTTCTCAGGGATGGTACTATGGTGTACGGTCTGCATGGATATGTAACATACATAGCTGGTGACCTTAGTGACTAGTGAGCATTCTTCTTACAGGCACTCTAAACCTTTTAGAAGAAAGGGTGCTTAAAGAATCTTTTACCATCCTTTCCAACGACTAAGCACTCCACGATGCATGAGGGATGCTGTACATACAGCACCGTTCTGTTCTATGCAGAGGGAAGGGGGAGAGCGACGGAGCGGCACCCCACTACCTGCTCTCCCCCTTCACTTGCATTAGGATCCTTCATCGTTCGTGGATCCACGAGGACAGTCGTTCGGACGATGACCAACGCGCACTGTACTATCGGATTCTCGTCCGATATCGGCCCTGAGCCCATTATTGGGCGAGAACCATTGTAAGTGTGTACGTAGCTTAACTGGAGATAGTTGATGAATGGTTCAGAGTCAGTGATGAAAAGTGTACAATATAAAAAGCTTTTCTTGCATTAAGTTCAGCACAGGTCAAGACAAAGTTTCTGTTTAATAATTATTCCTAAAAAATATAGCCCCAACAGTTTTCAGTGCTTTCCATTTGATTTGTATTAGGGAGGAAACTCTCCTTAAAAAAAGAACAGTTGTAAAAAAAAAACAACCCAAATTACCTTTTTTACTGTAAAATGACATTTTAGGATAAATAGTTTGTTTCAGTATATGTATGGTTGTAGGTTATAATCACATTCATCTTGGAAAAAATGTGTGTAGATTATGGTGTTTTACTAAAGACAAAATGACTGTTCTCATTTCAAAGTTAATTCTCCCTTTACAGGGGATATTTCAGTTTTCTTAGTAAATGAAATGAAGCTTTGTTCAAACATGCAATCATGAAAAAAAAGCCTGTTTTGTTTTAGATTTCCTTGCAAGTGATGGGGTATTCTTTGCAAAGTGAGCTATCGGCCCATTCACTAAGCTAAATTATTAATCCCTTGCAAGGGTTTATTTCACCTTTATAAGGAAACAGCCTGAATTCCTTTATTAAATCAACACCATTGAAAGAAAGGATCTTTCACGATCCTTTCCAACGACTAAGGACTGCACGATGCATGAACGAGTGCTGTACATACAGTGTCGTTCTGCTCCATGGAGAGGGGAGGGGAAGAACGACGGAGCGGCACCCTGCTGTGCGCTCTCCCCCTTCCCTTGCATTAGGATCGTTCATTGTCCATGGAAGTTCATGGATGACGGGAGCTGTACACATGTCCGATATGGTCCAATATCGTCCCTGAGCCAATTATCTGGTGGGAACCATTAGAGGTGTGTACGTAGCATAGGACAGCAATGTTACAACTGAGCCTAGACAAACTAAGGTGCTTTTTCACAAACATTTACAAAAAGTTATACCCTTGGGTTATTGCAGCAAAATTTTGCAAGGTTGGAGCTAGCTTGTGGTTTATCACTGATATCTCCCTAGATAACAATTACACCTCAGCAATTTCATTACACATATCTATTTTCACCTGTGGTTGTTCCTCCACAATGACTCAAAACACTTCTGCTCCCTTTTTTTTTCCGAAAAATTAAACATTTTTCATGGTACTTGATAATAGGTAATATTACACAGGACACAGTAAGGTACTTGTTGGACCATACAGAATTTTCCCTGTATAGTTTTACATTAGAATGTCACTTAAAAGAAACAAAAAAGCACAGAAATTTTGTCTAGACAACTTTACTCCTACATAGTGTGATTTATCACATTTTTTTGCTTTCTGTCTGCCTACTGTTTCCTTTTTAATCCATCTGACTCCAATTGATTGTTGCAGAGAACAAAAGAAAAAAGTATAGTATGTTTAGGTTGCACAGCCCACAAGTTCCACTTTCACAAATATTCAGATGCGGTAAGTTTTTTTTTTTTTATAATATAGAGCCGATCAAATTAAATTAGTGATTTCATAGTCTACCAATACTTTATTATAAATATAGAATTAAAAAAAACATGAGTGCATCAAATATATCTTAAAATAAAAGAACATTTATTAACCCTTGTGATCAAGTGTGTCTTTTTCAGAGTAGTTAGAAACCCTTGCTTTTTGGCAATATCTCCAGTCCTTAAAGTTTACAGCTTTAACAATATGAAAAGCGTCTGAAGAAGATGAAGCCTTATTCCCCCAAAATGTGTTGTTTATTCAGACTGTTACAAACCAATACACTTATTATTTTCTTTAAAAATAAATAAAGTTCCAAAAGAGACCTATGGTACTCCTCATTTACATTTAATGCAATAAACACCTAACAAGTGCTCCACCCTGCACCCACAATGCCTGTGCTTTCCGAACCACAAAAAAGCTAAATATCAACCTTTAAATACAATAATAAATGAATATAAACATATATATACACATGAACACTTACAGTAATAGTTACATGTAGCATACAGTTTTCAGTGATGGGGTAACCTATGTATAAATGTTACAGTAATAGGTACATATGGTATCCTCCAATGTAATTTTTAGAATTTTAACCCAATAAAATGTAACAATCTTCCTCAATGTTCCATGTATATTGGTAATTCCAGACATCAAAAACATGTTATTGTTTGAACACAGCAAGTGTGAGAAGATTCAATTGCATTTTTGGCAGGTTCACATCCATCAATATGTGATATGCATGGAAAATTAAATGGTTTTGGAAATTTGGTTTTACAAATGTCTGAAGTATGTTTTAAAATAGTGCTTGTGTAATCCATCTGCTATTTTACGTGTATAAGATGCTTCTAACTAAAAAATAAATGTCTTTAAATAGTAGATAGAAGGGGATACCTGATAAATGAACAATACCTTTCCAGAAACGGCTTTTTATGAAGTATACAGTAGAAAGCTAGAAAGGGCAGATAGTTGTTGTTTTTAAAACATGGATTAATCAATATTACTTTGATATTTGGTAAATGAAATGCATTGTTGTTTTTTATAGGAAGGTATTGCTGTACCATGTGATTGTCATGATGTTTTTTCTACATACCATTGGGTTAATAGTCTAATACCAAGAGGGCTCCAGGCTTTAGAGATTTGGTGGCTCTCCATAGTACAATACATCACAAACATTAAAGATGGGACAAACTCTTTGCAGTGAGGCTGTTGCATAATAGCTTTTACTACATTTCTTCTAAAATAATTGGTTATTATTATATAAGTTTAAAGCTTCATATATACTTTGTACTTTTACTATTGTTATGGGCTGACAAAATATACAATGTATATGTTGTTTATACTTTCTAAATCAGCGGTCCCCAACCTTTTGGACCACTAAAGTTTTGGACTCCGGGCCATGCATGCGCGGGGACCCGTGTATCATTTAAAGGGGAAGAAACTTCCCCCATAATGACATCATATTGTCCAGAGACACAACCCTACCCTACCACCTTGAGCCTGAAATTTATATGGGGGACATAGTCCGTAGCTCTGGCCAAACCACTGCTGGTTTCAGTGCTCTCGCAGCCAAGCTGTCGGACTAGTGGGCCACGGACCGGGGGTTGGGGACCCATGTTCTAAATAAACATCTTCTTTTCATTAATTTCCTTGATAATCAATGTTGTTATACCCAATTGTTCCCTTTAAAGTTGACCTAAGTAAACCTTGCCCTATCCCAACCATCTCACTTCATTATAGCCATAGATGGTAAAAGACCAACTAAAATTATTCAATACACCTCTTTATTTCACACTCAAAAATTAGAACTTTGGTTTATATTCACACACATAAATATATACTTGTAGGAAATATTGAGAATTATATAAAGTTATATGAATAATAATTTTGTATAAACTGTGAATAAAAATACAATTGTACACAGAAACATATATGCAGAACTAAAAGTTTATTAACACAAGTACATTAAAATACAAACAATTGTAAAACATTATATTAAGTGCCTCTATAAAATACACAATGGCTACCATCATCAAGTTCTTGGCTCATTTGGCTAACACCCTTCTCCTAGCCCAAAAGTCTCCAGAATCCAGAGTCTCTCCTTGGATCTTTCTTGCATTCCTAACTGGGTCACCTCCCATGCTATTCCCTACTCCAATTAAATAGCGCTTTTCAACCTCTTTTTGCCATGCCAATGGTCTTCCCTGGTTTAACATCTTTAGTATTCACCTTTGATGCATGATGATTTTTTCATAGATTTCATATTAACATCAACAAGGGGTTGCCACACTAAAACCTCTTTTTGCATGTTGATTTATTCATGCATTGTTCTCATAACAATGAGATGCAAGACTCTTAACTGTCCCCCCAAGTTGTTAAGTGTGTTAACTAATATTAAACTAGCACACATTACATTTTCTGGCAAACAATGGCAGATAGCACATATGTTATTGTAAGCGCTAAGTTGAACTTTAAAACAGAATTCTAGTAAGCATTACAATTTCAGTTTCAGTTTAAAAGGGTCACAAGTTTCCCTTACAACTAAAATGTGCCAAGGAAAAATATAATCACCAAAAAACAAATTGAACCATAGGTCATATTCTGGGACTTGTAAAAAGGTGAATGGAAGATAAATGCATTAGATATTGTGGCATTATTATTAACCAGTATTTATACAGCGCCTGCAGTGGTTTCACTGCAGTGATGAGTGGCAGAGTGATTTATTACCTCCACTTATCACCAAAATAGAGGAACACTTTGTTATGGTCACCAATGTAAAAAGGCATTCTCCATTGATCTACAATGTACCCATTGTACGATGTAGATCATTGGTAACCATGCTACCAATATAAGCAAGGCAATGTGTGGTGTATTGGTAACCATCAGAGGTATTTTTAAACATTAGGATATATAACAACTTTAAATATAAATAAATAATATAAATATATATATATATACACACACATATATATATATATATATATATATATATATATATGTAATTATGTTGTTGCAGACTTTCAGCTCTTTATTTGGGATCCAGGCCTGGGTTATCCTGGAAGGAATGGGTGGGCAAGGAACTACATCTTAATTCAAGATCAGAAATTGGCAATGGCTTTGGGCATCTGGCCTTTGATAATAAAAAGGCTCCTTTCTTTAAGACTAGAAGGTCTCCCAAAAGGTCAGTGGGACTTAAGCTATGTACACATGTTCAATGGTTCCGGCCCAATAATTGGCTTAGGGCCAATATCAGACAGGAATCTGGCGTGTGTACAGCGCCCATCGTCCGAACAACTGTCCTGGCAGATCCACAGATGGACGACGAATGATCCTAATGCACGGGAAGGGG
>NC_092860.1:130553594-130557318 GCF_032062135.1 Pyxicephalus adspersus | reverse complement strand
CTGTATGTACAGCATTCATACATCGTGTGGTTGTTTGTCATTGGAAAGGATCGCGAAAGATCCTTTTCAACAACAATAATTACACGTGTGTATGCGGCTTAAGAGAGACAAAGGCAGGAGGCTTAATTTTGTGTTTTGTTGTCATGCCGTGAATGACACTGATCCCTTGAGAAGCAAACCCCTGCACTTTTCCTTCTTGAGTTTATGTTTTTGCAAATAAAAGTGGGCAGAACGCCCTGATGTTGGAACTATAGGTTGGAATACCTCTCTGCAGTAAGTGTATTTGATGTTAATCTCTCTCTCTCTCTCTCTCTGTGTATATATATAAATATAAATATATATAAATATATATATACAAGGTTACTTTTATATTATGTTATTATATTTAAAACCCAATAAAATGATATGTAACCATTATCTTATTTTTAAAGAAGCTGATTCAGTTCTCCAATTTATTCCCAAATTTCCTGCGATGAAACATCACATGCATTATACTGAAAATGGTAAACCTACACCCTGTCAAAATATTGCTTAACACCTGATTTGAATTTAGAAAGTAGAATTGTGAAATGATAGGCCTTATTAGTAAGCCTAAAATAAACCTCACTTAATTTTGAATTATGGGTTTCATTAAAAACTAGGCAAAGACTGTCTTCTATTGTGTGGCTAATATACAGGTGTGGGAAAAAGAACCTTCATTGTCTGTAGCAAATTTACATCACCATATCATTATTCTATCCCTTTTCTCCCCTTAAAAGTGTTATTTTTTAATAAATGAAAATTAATAAATGGCAACTGTAAAACACATCTAGATTTACAAACTTTTAGAACAAAACAATACATCCAAAAATGTATTCTAGGTATTAAAAACACCATAAACATAGGTTACCCGATCACTGAAAACTGTATGCTTTCTATCACTAGATCTGGAGATATGAAGATGAACAGTATTTAGGAAGTAATAGGTATGAGTATTAAGGAATATAGGCTATTCACAAAGCAAAGTGAACCACCGCAAGGGTATATGCAAGGTATATTTAACTCAGCTAAGTACAGGTAGTCCCCAGGTTACATATGTGATAGGGACTTTAGGTTTGTTCTTAAGTTGAATTTGTATGTAAATAGAAACAGGTACATTATTTTAATAAATACAATTAGGACAGATGTTTGTCTCAACATATTTTTAGGCAGCATGGTGTCAGTAACTGTATAAAATCCTACCTGTAAATATTTTAATAGAAGACCCTACACCATCTGCATCTTTTAAAATAAAATAAAAAAAACATTTAAAAAAATAAAAATAGCCAAAAGCCATAATACATTTGAATGGGAGATGGGTTATTGAAGAACTAAGATGCTGCTTTACATAATCCAGTTACCTGTGTAGTATCTGTTATTACATCTAGCTATAGGCAGAGAATTTGTAATCATCCACACATAACAGGGAAGACAAAAATGACAGCACAGGAAGCCAGCTGCCTGCTCCATTACATTTCTTTTCTAGCTTCTCATTTTTCAGTAACTGTGTTGCACAACTGCCCCGCTTAGAGATTATAGGAAACACCTCGTTTATTGTTTCCTGTATATCATTGGTGATCATTTGTCCCCTTACCGACTTCATGCTAGATATTAGTGAGTTCTCTCTGAGTCACCTTTTTTGTACACTTAACAGTTGGCTATGAAAGAGATTTAGTAATTATAACAACTCTACAGCATTTTAGTTAGAAAGTTAAAGTGTATTAGAAAACTGGGACAAACATATACGTGTGGGTCCAAAGTGTAAGGTAACAAATTAATCAAATGTCAAAGGAGAGATTTATTATTATGAACAGCCAAGTTATCAAGCAGTTTTTGCTTAGAACCCTGTGAACCGGGTAGCCATAGGGGGATAGCCACTTTTACTTGGACATTTCAAGCAGAATTAAACCCCATGCCATTTACCTGATCCTCTTCTGCCATTTTGATAGGCCCAGGCAGGCAGGAGTTCACTTGTTTCTGATATGCAACCAAAGCTGACACTACACATGCAGAGCTCATTTTTTTTCCAAAAAACCCAGAACAACCAGCCAGGTAGGGGGGAGAATTTCAGAAGGGAAATTACCTGCCCCTTTCTATAATAATGACCATCCTGATCCTGTATTCATAAGAGTGTAATTCTAGTTCTGCATTAGGGACAGCTAATTTTTTGTAATCTAGCTATCAGCTATCCCCCTGGCCCAGTCTCACAATTTCTGGACAACTTTGCATCCTGGCTCCCACATATTCTTTTCCATGATGTGCCCACCCTCATTCTTGGTGACTTTAATGTTGCAATGGATGACCCCAACCATTCTTCCTCCAAAAGAAAGCCAAACTGCTCTCCATCACCTCCACCTTTAGGGCTCACACAGAACATCAACGGCCCCACACATATTGCCGGACACACTTTAGATCTGATATTTTCCTAACTCTGCAACCTCACCCATCTTGACAACCATTTCCCCTTTCTGACAACAACCTTGTCACATTCAACCTATTCAACTCCTGCCCCTCTCCACCACAGCCCAGACCTGGCCAATGGCTGGGAGAGATATCCGTAACCTTGACCACAACCTATTGTCAAACTGCCTTACGTCCCTCACCCCCACTCTCTCCAAAATCACCTCCCCAGATGCAGCTTCCACCCAATTAAACCACTCTCTCTCCTCAGGATAAAGTTGCTCCTGCCACCTTCCACTATCCTCACCCTGGCAACCCCCGTCCCTGGCACAACAATTACACCAAACACCTACAAAAGTCTGTTGGTGCAGCTAGTGCTAGTGGAGGAAATCTGGCCTCAGCGCTGACTTCATGGACTACAAAGCCAGACTACATCACTTTAACATTGAACTCACTATCACCAAGCAAAATTATTTCTCCACTGTCATTTCCTCTCAAGCTCCCAACCCATGCAGCCTCTTCTCAACAATTAACTCCCTACTAAACCCCACACCTGCTCCCCCCACAACAACCTTCACTGCCTAAGACACTACCACCTACTTTAGAAATAAAATTGACAAAATCAGACATGATGTCTTTGCTCACCTGGCCACCCAAACCATATCCACCCCTTCCACCTGTAAATCATCACTGACCTCCCTCAGCGCGGTTACCGTGGATGAAGGCTGCTCCCTGCTCTCATCATCTCCATCTACTACCTGTCCACTTGACCCAATTCCCTCTGATCTACTCTATGCCCATTCCTCCACCTTGGCCCCTGCCAAACTATTCAACCTCTCCCTTTCTACTGCTAAATACCCCTCCGCTTTCAAACATGCCATATTTCTCCCTATACTGAAGAAACCCTCACTAAACCCCTCCTTACCTTCGAGCTACCATCCCATCTCCCTTCTCCGATTTGTTTCCAAACTCCTTGAGCGCCTTGTTTTCAAAAGAATCACCAATTACTTGAGCACCAACTCTCTACTTGACCCTCTCTAATCTGGTTTCCGAGCTGCCCATTCCACCGAAACAGCCCTTACTAAAGTGGCCAATGACCTCATCAGAGCTAAGTCTCAAGGCAACTTTTCCCTCCTCCTTCTTCTTGATCTTTCCTCTGCGTTTGACACTGTTGATCACCCCCTCCTAATCCAAATCATGCGTTCCATTGGTATTAGTGACACCGCTCTCTCTTGGTTTGCTTCCTATCTGTCTGACCGCTCCTTTCAAGTTTCTTTCAATGGTAACTCCTCCTCACCCACTCTCC
>NC_092860.1:130551431-130553050 GCF_032062135.1 Pyxicephalus adspersus | reverse complement strand
ATGAATGCTGCAGCCAGACTCATCCATCCTTCCCACCGCTGCTCTTCTGCTGCACTCCTCTGTAGTTCCCTTCATTGGCTTCCATTTCACCTGAGAATCAAATTCAAGCTCCTGTGCTTTGCCTTCAAATCCCTACACAGCTCCTGCCCAACCTATCTTTCTGACCTGGTAGAAAAATACTCCCCCAGCCAATCTTTTCGCTCCTCCAATGACCTACTAATGACTTCCTCACTCATAACCTCATCACACGCACAGCTCCAAGACTTTTCCAGAGCTGCCCCAATTCTCTGGAACGCTCTTCCTCGTCACATTCGGCTTGATCCTACATTCCACTCATTTAAAAGAGCACTCAAAACACACTTTTTCAGACTTGCCTACCCGTCTCTGTCTCTTAAAACACTCACCACTACCCATCATTCCATATCTCCCCTCCTATTGTGTGGGACTTACCCCATTGCCTAGACTGTAAGCTCTTAGGGGCAGGGTCCTCTTCTCTGCCTGTGTCACTGTCTGTCCTTTGCCACCCCTATCTTATGTACAGCGCTGTGTAATATATGTTGAACAAATATTAAATAAATAATAGTATCACTTTTCAGCAATTTCAGCAGCTTTTGAAAAATTATATATGTGATCCATCAGTGTATTTAGCTAAAATCCAACTAAAATAGAATATGATCTACATTTCTTTAGCTGTGAAATATGTTGAGGGAAATGGTCAGAGGTCTCCTTCTCCTGTTCACTGCCTTGGGCTATATGAAAAGTTATATCAATAGTGCAAATATTGGAATATGTATACCATAAGATGTATAATTTTCCAATTTACAAAACTCTCCACGTGTTTAACATCCCTTTATATATAAACAAACACAATATAATTGTGGTACCCAATGACATATAATAGTAGAACCATAAATATGATCAGTCATTTATGTATGTTGGCAATGTACAACTCATGAATAAGGATATTCAAAAAATCAGTATGTGTTCTTTGAACTGTTTTGTAATATAAAGGTATATTGTAAATTTTAATTTATTTAAAAGTTATTTCCAGGGATGGTTTTATGGAGTTAAAATTATCCCCTCAACTATAGTTACATAGTTACATAATAGGTTAGGTTGAAAAAAGACATACGTCCATCAAGTTCAACCACTAGGGAAATAAACATATCCCAGATATAAAACCCTATAAGACATAGTTGGTCCAGAGGAAGGCAAACAAAAAACCCCTGGTACAATCTGCTTTAACAGGGGGAAAAAATTCCTTCCTGATTCTATGAGGCAATCGGATGTTCCCTGGATCAACAGTTACTGTTATCTTTAAACCCTTATTACCCAGCTATATTCTGTGCTTCTAGAAAAACATCCAAAAATCAATCTTTAGTAGTTGCTGAAACTACTTCCTGGGGGAGCCGATTCCACATTTTCACAGAGCTTACAGTGAAGAATCCCTTCCTTATCCGGAGCTTAAACTTCTTTTCCTCAAGAGTGCCCTCTTGTTCTTTGTAATGATCTCAAAGTGAATAATTGGGAAGAGAGTTCTCTATATGGACCATTTATATATTTATACAGGGTGATCGTATCCCCCCTTAAACGTCTGTTCTCAAGGGAGAATTGATTCA
>NC_092860.1:130504773-130549852 GCF_032062135.1 Pyxicephalus adspersus | reverse complement strand
ATTAATAATAATAATAATACCTTTTTGAAGATAGGAACCTCATTGGCCTTACGCCAGTCCATCGGTATTATGCCAGTGACTAAAGAGTCCCAAAAAATTAGAAATAATGGCTTTGAAATAACCGAGCTCAGCTCTTTGAGGACACATAGATGTAATACATCAGGTCCTGGTGCTTTGTCAATCTTAATTTTGCCCAACTGTTTCTCAATCATATCAATTCTGAGCCATTGTGACTCATTTAAGGCAGTGACATCGCTGTTATGAATTTAGACTTGAGCTCTGCCATTTTCCTTTGTGTATACAGAGCTAAAAAACGTGTTTAGTAAATCCGCCTTTTCTTTATCCCTAGTTACCAACCCAGAGACATCCTTTAAGTGACCTACATGCTTAGATCTTATCTTTTTGCTATTAATATATTTAAAAAATGTTGGGGGTTTGCCTTACACTCCTTTGCAATCTGTCTTTCATTTTGATGTGTTGCACATTTTATCTCTTTTTTACATATTTTGTTATATTCTTTATAGTTTTCAAACAATAAAAGTGATCCTTCAATTTTATATTTTTGGATGCCCTTTTTTTGTTTCCTATGGCTTTTTTTAACATCAGCTGTGAGCCACATAGGTTTTACCCATTGGAATATATTTTTCAATGTGCTTTTGTAGAAAAGACTTGAAACATTCCCATTTCTGTTCTATGTTCTTTGAGGACAATATTCTCTCCCAGTCCAAGTCACAGAGAGCTGCCGTTAATAATGGAAAATTTGCTCTCTTAAAATTCAATGTTTTTATCTTTCCTGTTTTTGCTTCCTGTTTACAACTTACATTAAATGAAATCACTGCTACCCAGATTGTCTTTTATTTGCACATTTGTTATAAACTCTGCATTGTTAGAAAGAACTAGGTCCAGCAGAGTATCATTTCTAGTTGGGGGTTCTATAAACTATACCATAAAATTATCTTGTATTAAGTGTCACCTGTAGTGCCATTACTACAGTCAATGTCAGGGTAGTTGAAATGCCCCTCATTTTGCTACTTGTAGTTGATTCTCAATTTCTTCCTTAGCACTGGGGGGCCTATAGCAGACTCCAATAATTGTGTGGTATGCATCCCCACATTCAACTCCACCCATATTGCCTCAACCTCATCGCATATTCCATCTGCAATTTCTTCTTTCACATTCACTTTCAGATCACTTCTCACATACAGACGGAAACCACCACCCTTTTGTTTGACTCTGTCTTTACGAAAGAAAGTATACCCAGGAATATTGACAGCCCAGTCATGTGAAGAACAAAGCCAGGATTCAGCAATGCCAACCAAGTTATAATGCTCCTCACTCATTAACCTCCCTAGCGGTCTAATTCAGTCCAAATTTCCACGCAAAAAGCGGTAAAATTTTTTGCATGGCAATGTATTTTTCATTGTAGGCTAAATTTTTAGGCATAACTCGCCAATATTTAACAAATTTATTAATAAACTTTAAATAACAACACACCAAAATCTGTAAAAAAAAAAAAAAAAAGAAACTGTACAGTAGCAAATATATTATATATAAAATAATTATATATATATATATATATATATATATATATATATATTATATGAATATTTCTTTGTATTGGACTCAATACAGCTATTTTGTTTTGAATCTATCAAACAAAGTTATTTGAATTTCCCGCCGATCCTCCCGCCCGCACTGACGCATGTACCAGCGTCAATGGTAAACCCCGTAGATCTCGTCTCCGCAGTTCGCGGCTGGATATTCAGGAGGAAGGACGTCTCCCCAGAAACTGCGAGGACCAGCAGGACGCCGGGGGACAGCGACAGAACAAGGTAAGTAGTGTTTTTTTTAGTTAAAAGCTACACCAAGTGTGACATGGGAATATTGATTTTTGCCTAGAAAATCCACCCCAAATCACACTCAGGAATACTGCTGGGGGGGTTAAAGCTTCCAGCTCCCCTATTTTGTTTGCTAGACTTCTAGCATTGGTGAACAGGCTGCATAAACCATTGCTGCATTTACCAGCATAGTTTGCCAAATCATTTTGTTTTTCAGTACAACTAGTACTGCACAATCCAATGTTTGTTTGTAACATGGGAAGCTCCTTACATTTATCCATAACCCTCCCCCCAACTATCCCCAATCCACCCTCCACTAGTGTCTGACCCTGACTAACCTTTCTGCCACCTTTTTTATCTGTCCCCCCTCTATCCTAGTTTAAATATCCCTCCACCACTCCCCTAAATCTTTCCCCCAGCACAGCAGACCCCCTTTCAT
Organism: Pyxicephalus adspersus; assembly: GCF_032062135.1. Lineage (NCBI taxonomy): Eukaryota > Metazoa > Chordata > Amphibia > Anura > Pyxicephalidae > Pyxicephalus > Pyxicephalus adspersus. The sequence goes on along the minus strand of NC_092860.1, from coordinate 130,547,575 downwards.
TTAGGTGCAAACCATCTCTGGCATACAGGTTGTACCCCAATGAAAAGTCAGCCCAGAGTTCTATGAACCCAAACCCTTCCTTTTTGCACCAGGACTTAAGCCATGCGTTTAGCTGCCTAAGCTCCCTTTGCCTTTCCTGTGTTGCGCATGGCACAGGCAATATTTGAGAGAATATAACCTTGGAGGTCCTTTCCTTCAACTTGAAACCTAGTTCTTTAAACTGATTTTTAAGGATCCTCCATCTTCCATTTATCTTGTCATTGGTTCCAACATTGACTAAGACAACTGGGTCCTGTGCAGACCCTCTAAGTCATTTGTCCACTCGGTCCACCACATGCCAAACCCTGGCACCAGGGTTCACATACTTTAGATTTTATCACTGTTAGAGAAAAAAAATACTTTCAACCTTTCCTTCCCTTCTCTTGCCCCCTAATATTCCCACACCAAGATGCTTAATTATGTCTTTCCATTGGCATTGGCAGCATTTAGTGCTTGAATTCTTGGGAAATCTTGTTTTAGCACTCCCTGCACCTGCAGGATATATTTGGCCATAGACTGGTCATAGACTTGTTGTTTATTATTGTAGGCCTGTATTTGTTAGGAATGATTCCTGGGTATGATAAAGTTTGAAACACAAATCATAAATTATATATATATAAAATAATTATAAATGAAAATTATAAAAAATAATACAATAATATAATAACAATACATTTAATTTAATACCCTAATTAAATCAAAAACACTGAAATCTGTCCAAACAAGGGTGTAATATTATTGTTAAATTACTGGTAATTAATTATTTATTATTTAGATTTATCTCACTTTATTACTGTGAACAAATGTATTAAAAGCAGATCACAATGTAGTCTGCTTTTAAATTTCCCACCAGACCACGCCTCCCCCGCGTACCGATACTTCCCGCATCCCATCGATCACACCAGGGACCAGGGTTTTTTTTTTCCTTCCTCTGGATCAACTATGTCCATAGGCTTTTATATATGGGATATATTTATTTCCCTAGTGGTTGAACTTGCTGGACTTATGTCTTTTTTCAACCTGATTTACTATGTAACTAAGTAACTTTACTCCACATAGACATCAATGGGTCTATTGACCTGCTTAGGGTAGTGTTGCCCCTTTCAAATCTTTGAGAGTCACTTCCTAGATGCAGGAAGCCCCTGCAAAGTTATATGGCTACAAGATACTACAGCAAGGTATGTAAGTACTTGAATGATGGTGGAGATCTACCTTAAATAAATGTGGCTAGGGAGGATTTGCTTGTGTTTTTTTGGAGAGTGAATTTGTAATTTATATAGATTTAGAAGTGGCATTACTAAAGATAAACTAAAATAAGAGATTGCCGTGTTGCTGCATGCCTTTTTGATGCTACATTTACTGTCCAGGGATGGTACGCCACCCTGCCATCTCTATTGACTTGTATCAGTGCCACTTACAAATAAATAAAAAAAACCTTTGAAAGTGTTTTTAAGCATTTGTAAACGGTTTCTACAAGTGGTTTAATACAAAAAAAAAGTGAAAAAAGAACCTGTTTGCCATGTTTTTGCAGCCACCTGTAAATGCCTTTACATGTGTTTCCAAACCCTGAAAAAGCCTAGAAGTTACAGCCTGTTGCTTCTTCCGGGCAGTTGGCATCTGGGGGTGGTAGACATTCTGATAAGTTACTGCCAGTTTAAACCCAGTCTTGGTGCAGCATTATATCATAGTAGGAAAACAGCATATGTTTTAGATGTGTGTACAGGAACTTTTTATGCTTTAGACCAGCGGTCACCAACCGGTGGTCCGCAGACCACTGGTGATTCGTGAGAAGATTTTGGGGGTCCGTGGCTCTGGTCAGTGTACCCCCGAGCGGGGTCAGGAGAAGGACCCTGCCGGGGGGACACACCGCCCAGAGCAAATCCTGCCCACTCTACCATCACAGCAGGCACAGATCTGCGATGGCAGAGTGGACAGGGTTATGGCGTTATGATGCCACTATGGGGGAGTGTTCCTCCCCTTTGATTGACAACCGGCTCCCCACGCATGTGCAGAAGCCGGTAATTTTAGTGGTCCGCGGGACCAAAATCAGATCCTCCAAATGAAGTTAAAAGTTATGGATGATCTGCATACATATTAGCAGTCATGGTATAAAAACTTGTGAATAGAGTAGATCATGGGCACATTTGGTTATCTGCATACTTTCCTATAACCATGGTGTAAAAGCTTGTGGAAACAGTTTATACCACATCACAGGTTAGACCCACGTGCCCTCAGGCCCAAAGTTTCCACAACTTTTTTAGCAGATAACCTTTACAGGTCACCCCCACCTTCACCCCCCTCATTCAAATGTGACCTTTGTTTTTATCTTCTGCCCAGTATACCATGCACCATTTACTCCCAGGTGCACATGCACTAAATAAAAATATCTTAAATTTGTATGCACAGAAGTATAGAAATATGTGCAAGCTTATTGTGGTTTTATGATATGATATGATAATCACAAAATCAAATCACATTTTGAAACTAATTACTGACACAATAACCATATCACTTCTCCTCTTTATTTGAAGATCCACAAGGGCTTGTATGCAAGTGCAGATATAGATAGAGTTGCTGAGGCAGCGGAAGTGTAAAATGAGGAAATGCTTCATAAGATGTCAGATGTGTGCCACTTGCTATTTAAGAGGAACATACCATATACAATAAAGCATGCATACCATTTTTTCATCCTTGTACTCACCATGACATTACTGAATTGTTAGAGCTAACATATTTCTTGACTTGTTACGTGGTAGAATATTTTGGGGCCTTTTAATAAAGCTTTTAACTAGTTCACTACTTCACCTATTACAGCTTTTAGTACTCCCTACAATGCAATCTTTATTGCAGGGACAGCTGTGAGAAGTCAGTTACAACTGATATAGTTTTATACCCAGAATTACATCTCCTAAAAGCCTTTTCTCTACATACAGTGGGGCTGGTTTAATAAAGCTCTCAAAGATTGAAGAAGATAGACTCTCATTAGAGAACCTGGGTGATCGAGAAAACCTGCAATGAATCAGATTCAGAATTGAAAACATTTGCCAAATAATAGCAAAGGATTCCAATGCAGGTGTGCTGGATCATCCAAGTTCTCCCATGATAGTCTATTCCCCAGCATTGAAGAGCTTTAATACATCAGGCCCTTTGTGCCAACAGGTTCCTGGGAGTCAAGGCAGCAGCATTGTTTTTTCTAGTCCTATTTGTCATATGGAATGGTCAAAAGAGACATGCTAGTTGAGATTTTGGTGTAGAAAAAGCACTGTGTCAGCCAAAACGGAAAGTGAGGTCAGGAAGTTCACTGGAATTCTGGCACATTACAGGTATATTGCTGTACTTGCATCATTAAAAAATGAGCTCAATATGTTTGCCATGGCATGCACTTTGATCCCCAGATTTCCATTTTACTTATAGCTTTCTTGGTCTTGTTCTAACTGTCCCAAACCCCAACTAAAAATGTTATGTTTGTTCCTGTAGAATGTGCTCTGTTTGGGGGTGCCTTAGATTTAAAGAAGGACCAATAGATCTTACAAAAGGGAAAGGTTTATTTACAGCTTAGAATATTATTTACATATGATTTTCAAGACAAAAGGGAAGAAGGTAAAGGGTATATAGGAAAGGGGAAGGAGAGGGGTCTAGCTCTATCTCTAGCACATGGTCAATCTCTCACACAACCATACACACCAGGGTTTTCTCTACTTGAACCACATCCCGCTCCAGGTCCGGAGCGAATCACATTGTTGATTCATCCTTGGTGAAGTCTTGATCAAGAGGTCACACAGATTGTCCTTGTCCCAGGCTTGGGATTCTTGTCACATACCCCTGGCCCCCTCCTGGAAGAAAGAAGTTAAAGTGAACTGGTTTGGGCAGAAACTGCCACCAAATGGTCAAACTGGCCAAAGTGTTAATGATCCTCAGGCATCAACTCATGGAAGATCAATCATTGTCTCTGTTAAGCAATACTTTGATGTTTGAGGGACTGCATCTGTCTCCACAGATAATGAGGTTTATAGCTTGTTTCCAAGAAGGCAGAATTGTTTTTATATACAAGTCATATTCATATCAATTTTGGTCACTTCCAACAGTTCCCAACCAGCAGAAGACATTTCACCATTTTTTTGGTCACTAACCTGTAGTTGTGTTTACACAGATTTGTGATCAGAGCAGCAGCAACGTGCTTATGGACACAATGAAAAACTTTCTGCATTGAATCTGCATGTATTCAGCCAACTTCCATTCCTGTTCTTCTATGTTTTGCTATTAGGAGCATAAAAAGGAACTGTGTACATTCCAAGTCATTCCTCTATGGGTAAGGATTCTTTCCCTGATCCATGTAAATGTGCTGTAAACCTTAGCAGGCTAATCACCTGCACTGCCATGTGGAAGGAAGCGGAGTCCACATACACAGATTCAATTTATTTTTGCTTCCATTGCCTAAATGTGCCTGAGTAAGGCTGCGGTTATATTGTTTTTTCCTACACTGGTGCTTTGCTCTGCATGGTCATGGCCCTGGTTCACTTAACAAGAAAAATATGATGGCTGCCATTGCAGACTTTTTCTAAAGCTGGTTTCCTATATCTCTGATCTCAATACTTTCTGAACCAGAAAAAGCATGCAGCAAGCCAAGCCAGAACTCTGCCACTGCTTACCTGTTCCAAGCCAGAAAGTAATAATCTAGACAACATGTCAAGCAGTGAACTAGTATTTGCAATAGAAAGAACAGCAATAGCATACATCTCTCAGCAAAGGGCTTAATGTAATGATAAAATATTTTTTTACATTTTGGGTGTATGACAGTTTGGGGTGTTTCATGAAAAAAAGAAAAATAGGGAATGATCACAAAACATTTAAGAACCTTTTAAATTGATGGACAAGCTAAAGCTGTACTTTAGGCAAATTAAATATGTCTCAATATAATAAACAAGTGTATCCTTGCCTAAATCTTGGTGTTCAATGTACACTTCTTTCGAATCACTGCATTTTTGCAACATTAAACCATTCCTGAATAATCTTTTTTTCTGTAAAACTTAAAAATCACTACTGTAATTATTGCAAAATAAGGATTAAAAATTTGATATAAAATAACCAACGCCTGTATAATCCCCTCTGGTCGTTAAAAGATAAGGCTATCTGTGCTACAGATTCCTGAAATATTTTAGAAATAAAATGTCTTCAGTCAACTTGAATTTGGCAATTATGGTTAATACAGCTGCAGCTTTTTTTAATTATATAAGGAAAACCAAAGAAAAGCACAGCAATACAGAAACCTTTGAGAGCCCTGAGTTTTGTTAGTTACAGTTTTGAACTAGAAACAGATTTTATTTTACTCACAGCTGTAAGAGTCCTGAAAGTAACTGCTGGTTTCTGCTAGCAAAGTTCTAAAATTTTGAATATCTTTTTTCTTATAGGGTATATTCTGAAATTTAACATGATGGTGAGGTTGGGTGTGACCATAAACTGACGGTTAATAACAGCTAATCCGTATTCATACTTCACTTGTGTTTATAATTCTGACCTTTAAATGGGAAGAGATTATATGTTCAGGTTCTCTTTAAATAATTCAATTAAACTCTGGTAATGTGAATCCAACAATGAATCAAAAAGAGACTAAGAAGAAAATACAAACAGAATTCTTTAAACAGTATGTATTTGCAGAGTAGCCAATGAAGATTACTAAAATTTGTCTATGGTGTAAATCCACATAACACTCACTTAGTTTAAAGTTTAATAAAGAAGAAAGCTCCTACTATATTATAAAGAGTCTTTAGAATTATCAAAAAAGTTACCCTCCAAGAAAGAACAAACTCTGACTCTTACTGTGATGCATTTGCAGAATATCTGCTTTCTTCTAATTTGATCAACGCCAATTTTGGATTGTTGAAATACAGAGATAAACAAATACACCAGAAAAAATATTTCAATATCTGTATATAGTATACAAATGAGAAAGCATACATATATGAATATTGTCATACTTACATAGGTGTACTGGGAAATCCATCTTATATGGAGAAATACAATTTGTATGAGAAACACACAATAAATTCCAACAGAAAAGAAAAAACAAACATAGGGAAGGAAAATGTTATATAATACAGCAGGAAATAAAACCTGCTGGGAAATATGTCATATGTGAAAATACCTGAAGGAAATGTAAATTTAAAAAAATTAAATTATATTTGTATCTGCAAAGATGGGTGTTGTACAGTTGTCTTGCATGGGTGACATCTATTCTAGTTATAATGTAATTTTGTTTCACCAGTAACTCATATGTATGCATATGTACAGTATGTAAATGGAAAAATATTTATTTCTTCTTTGTTTTGCTTTATACCATATGTAACAAAAATGACCAAATACAATAATAAAAAAATAAACTAATAATATAATAAAATATAGTATTAAAATATTAAAAAATGATAAAAGATCCATAAGATTGTATATGCTGATGGGTCTAATATGTTATCTATAAATAGGACAACTCTCACAAGTTGGGCGATGCTTTTTAGATCTGTAAAATAAGTCCAAATGACCATTTATGGCATCCAAGTCTAATTTTTCTTAGCAACCCCACATACTACAAATTATATGGTGTAAATCATACGAAACTGCCAGGATTTGTCGGCTGCAATTCCAGTTCTGATCCTGCACAAACTATGTTTGCATGGTATCATATATAAAATTTTTGTACAATAAATTCTTTCATTGCAAGGAAAGAAGACTGATGTAATACTTTTTATGCATTTTTTAATTCACAAATTTTTGAGATGGGAGTAAACTGCTAAGTTCAACTAAAACGTGGCTTGATCCTAATAAAGAACTTTACCTGACCTTTCGGTGACCATGCAGCAATGAAATGACACCAAGGCAGCACTTTGGATAATGTTCCATTTTAGAGAAAACTGAAAGTGTTAAAACTTCTTTTCATGTCAGCAGAATAGTATAGTAAGAGTTTTCCTTTGTGGCTTCTATTGCATTGTGCATAAACACCACAAGCCAGTGAGTCACTCTGAGCATGCCTCATACCATCCTTAATTGTTAGTAAAACATTTATCTATAGCAGAGAACGTGCAAATGGCAGATTTTAGGAAAAGAGATGAGAACTTCAATTTTGCAGATGAGCAGCTGACACACACACACAAACTTGCACAAATAATGAATTACTGCATAATATTAATAGCGCTAGAAGACCATAAAAAAGATAACTCCAGCATTAGTGACAAAAAAATGTTGTGTTAAAGTTTACATACCCTTTCATTTATTGGAAACTTGGTTCTTTAAACTTGGCCTACCATTTTAAATCTTTAAAGTTTACTTTGTTTTTTAAATATTGCTTCTAATATGCATTTCATTGTTGCCTCAAGTTACTATTTTCAATACAAGCTGATTTAGCATGTACCAAAAACTTTATGGCTTCCAGCTCCTAAACCCAGAGTGTTCCACTTGTTACCATCACCTCATTGTATACTTTTTTCTTCATCTTCAGCAGGGAAAGAAGATAAAATACATCACAATTTAACTTGTAACAGTGAGTTTGTCATCTATGTGCCAAGATGTTGTTATGGCCTGTATTATATGGGTAAAGCCTTTGCTTCATTCAGGAACATTTTAGCAATTACAAATCTTCTATCCATAAAGCACTGGCTTTGAGTTCCCTTGTTTTTTGTGTGCCATGACACCTCTGCGACAAAGTCATCAGCCTCATTCTTTGTGACCATGTACCCCCACTTTGTATAATAGATATCACTGTATGTATCATATTGCTCCGCATTATGGTTTGCAAAGGACAACTTAAGCAGTGCATGAGCTGCAGTAAATTTTACTCTTCCAAAGCTGGCTAAAGCTGTGCAAAAAGGAACTCAAACAAGTGTTTGACCATGATGATTGATAATGTAATGTTGATGATCCCAACAGAGCCAGATAGGTCATCTTTTCCTCCTGTACCTTCTATACTCCATTGGTTAAAACAAATTGCAGGGGAGACATTCTACATGGACTGTATCACCTCTGTTTAACTTGAGAGTCTTAAAGACCGTGTTTGAAATTTCCATGCATTCCAATGGGCTAGCCTACACCACAGCATTTTGAGGAGGCACATTTAAAAACAACACTCCATGCTGCATTTTAAAATTTGTAACTGCTTGTAAATGCTAAAACACCAATAAATGTTCATAAACACTTCCGCTGAAATAAATAGGAGCGTTTGAAAGCGTTTTATAAGCATTTAAAAATACTTCAATTGAAAACAAATTGAAAAGTTTACAGGTGTTTACAGTCAAGTTTACAGTCTAGAAACTTTTAAAAACCACAATAAAAGCAATATGGGTTTTTATAAGGGTTTTAGCCTTGCCTAGCTTGTGAAAAATCTCATAAATGCATTTAAAAGTCGTATGGAAGTTCATAAGCGTTTTAAGAAGTTTGTAGGAGTTTTAAAAATAGTCCATGTAGACAGCCTAAAAATAAAAACCTAATAAGGGAATATTTTAAAGGAACACCTAAATAAAACTGGAAAAATTGCAGGTCCATCCTTTATACTTAAAGTGGATTTCATGAGCTTTAGAAAATTTTAAAGCATCGCCTATGCAAAATTAGGGAATCATAGTTTGCTGCCCTTTCCTGGACATGCACAGTTTTAACGCCTGACATATTGCGCATTTACAGAAAACTGGGCAATAAATTGTGTTTGCATGCACTAAAATACATTTTTATGCTTTCCTTGAAAATATAGGTTTCATAAACAGTTGAACAAATATTAAACAAAAAATAAAAAAATAATTACAATTTTTTGGAGTTATATGATCAGTCATCTTAAAAAAAGACACATTTTAGAATGTGTGCAAAAATAAATTGAATTAGAACAGCAGTAAAAGGTTTGATTCGAGGTTTCATATGTTCCATATTTACATATTTTTTTAATGCAGGCTTTTTTTTGCTATAGATTAGTACAACAAGCACTGCATTAAATTTTGTGATACTTCAATGACAATCACAGAGTTTGGTGCAGATTATCACTGGAAAGAAACATTTACCAGAAGCTGTGTTCTGTTCAGCAAGCAATATTATAAGCATACTTGAAACTGGAGAAACATGGACATAAAACTAATTGAAAAAGCAGCAGCACAGAAGAGCACAGTGAACAAAAGCTGGCATTATAAATTCAGTGGCACGGCTTAGCAATGAAAACTGTGCCAGGGCAGACCTGATGCCATTCTAATTAGGGGTGTTAATACAATACAACATACACAGCTGTTTTGCATAACAATTGCATTATTTTTGTACTCAGGATTTAAATCTTAACAAGCGTCACAGTTCTGCTTGCTTAATTTGGCATCTACTAAGAGTTGTGACGGTTTTAGTTGATCATCAAAATTTCCCTGTACTTGCTAAGTAAATGATAAGTGTAAAAATAGAGCTACTTTGGCCAAAAGTTGTTTTATTTGATTTATTGAATAAGACAAAAAGGAATAAAAAAACAATCCCACATCAAAGAGCCAATAATAATTCATGATTTAGCAACATTTGATGAAAGATGAACATTTACTATTGTTCATAGCATGATGCTATGGAGTAAATTTAGAAAGAAGTGCTGCGGAATCATCATCACTGTGATCAACAGCTATCATTACACTAAATAGACACTTTCATACAGAATGAAGGGTTAGCAATGTCACCTCCATTTATCCTACCTAATTATAGCATTCCCATGCACATGCTGTCATAAAGTGGATCTCATTAACTCATAACTCTACTGCTATGGATGGTTTTCATGCCCCCCATGAAACAACTGGTGTAAAAAAGTTATGTGTGCCAAATGCTCAGGGTAGACCTCCTCATGTCATATCCAGACTAGATCAGGACCAGCAGACATGTGCAGTGGTACAAGCCACATTATCTCATATCTCTATATCAATGGTGAACTGTCATGGAAGGTTTTCGTGGCCTTGGTAGACACAACTGATCGCAAAAAAAAATGAACATGTGTCCAGTGCGCAGGGTGCCCCCACCTGATGTTGCGTCCTGGCTAGATCAGGACCAGCCGACATGTACAGTGGTACAAGCCACTTAAGGAAAACATTATCTCATAATTCTATATCATTGGTGAACTGCCACTCAGGGAAACCAATAAAGTCAATAGAGTATACCAAGTTCAAGAGTTTAGGAACAAAGAGTTTCAGAAAATAATCACAGGAACTGATAGAGACCTTCTGACACTAGAGAATGGTCCATGGTATTCTTGGAGCAATAGGCTCCCTTAAAAGGTTTCCCCTGTTATTCTAATACTCACCTACCCTTATTCTGGAAAAAAGAAAAGAAGCAGCATGTGACTCTGATTAAAGATTACATAAGTCTAAGAACTCTCTGCCCTCATCTGACAGTGTGTGTGTGTGTGTGTGTGTGTGGGTGGGGGGGTTGATGATTTTCTGCTTAGATAGCCAGCACTACATGGTCTTAGGCTACGTACACACGTGCAGTAATTATTTATTGGAAACTAATGATTAACGACCGATTGTCCGATAATCCTTAACAAAAAAGTAAACAATGACGATGAACGAGGAATGTCACTGGAAACAAATGACCGTCCTGGCGGATCGGATTGGGCGACAAGTGTTCCCTATCTATTGTGTGTACGGTCATTCAGTTATTGTGAATTGTTCTGCGGTACATTTTCTCTGGTACACGTCACTTCCTGCATCGTTCAAACAATCGTATCTAGTGTGTGTACATTATTGGTGGAATATATTTGAACAATTGTATCATTACAGCATGTACAGAATTGCGCACTATACGATCGTTCAAAATAATCGTGAATAATCGTTGATTGGTTGGTAATCGTTTATTGGTTGTTGTTCGTTTTCTAACCATAATTATTGAATATGTGTACGTAGCCTTAGGCATTGTGTAAACTCTAATCAGAGCAACCTGGACCTACCTTGAGTTTACTAAGGGCTCCCAAGGGCAAATGGAAGGACGGGGAGTAATAGGAAAGCATGTATGAAGCTGTGTACTTCACATTATTATAGGTGGTCTATCAAAGAAGGAGGAGAGTAAAAAGGAGGTAAGTATACATGGTGGAAGAGAATTTAAGTAAGTTTGTTTCTTTGCCTTCATGGGCAAAGCACAGGTTCACTTTAAAAAATGCACATAGTGGAATCATCTTATATGTAATATATTACCTTGTATTCTCATCCATACACGTGGGTATCATTTAATGTCATTTGTCACAAATCTTACCTGTTTACTTTACCTATTTAATGCAGCTTGAATTGACTTACACAGGTGTTGAATGCAAGGCTTTGTGTGTTTACAGCATACATTTTATATAAAATTTCAGATTAAATAATTTGCCTATTCTTTTTTTGCTGTAAGTCTTGCGTCTGGAAAAGAGTTTCAGTTCTAAAGGTAGCTGTCTGTAAATATCATTACAGATTTAATATTCATAAAATACAGGCATATTCCAGTAGAAATGCATTAAATAAGTGTCTTGGCTGAAGAGTGTTAATCATATTTTTATAAAGGAGACTCCTCTCCTTGCACTTTGTTCCAGCTGGCATGAAAATATTGGGAGCTGCCATTAAATGGCAATCATTTGAATTATAATACAGGAATTCCATGTTCCTCTTGACAGGCAGCCAGAACCTGGAACAGGATTGTTTCCACATAGAAAACTTCTTTGAAATATTTACTTCTTGTAAGTTTTTCCGCTAGTGATTGCAAGAAGGGAAAACATTTTCTTGTCTGAATTCCAAGTGTTCATTGTTCTTTAGCATGTGAGAAAAAAAAACAGACTTGATTATGCCCATAGAAGAATATATTCACCAGGGTCTGTTTTACAACAGCTGGATCAATATCAACTGTAATTAAAGCAAATCTGTGGGTATAAAACACAGAAGAAACTGCTACTTACTTTATGTAGCAGACATATTTCTTCTACAGCACCCAAGGCCCAAATACTAGCACACCCTGATATCCAAATAGCACCTAAAGCCATGTAAGATGATTGTCACCTGAGGTGAATGGTAGTGACGGGAGAAAATCATCTAGCACGTGTACAACCGTACCCTATTGTTCTTCAGGGTGAACTAATGAACAGCAAGTACTTTCCTATGGAGGTGAGCGCAGTTGGGTGCCACTTGCTCATCCTTCCCCCTCCCCTCTCCATATAATTGTGTGTACAGCTCTCGTTCCTTTATCTGTCCCTGGAAACATTCACAAAAGATCATTTCCAGCTACAGAAATCTGACGTCTGTCTGACGTCTGTACATGGTTTAACTCCTTTGCTTGTTGTCTCTGTCTTACCCTTTGCTGCCTTTTACATCTCACTGTTGGATAATTTGGCTGCTTATCATCAGGATGGGTAATTTGTTGGAAACACAAGGCATGTCAATATTTGGTATAATATAGTCCCAGCACGCTCTACAGAAAAAACATGCAGGTACCTAAATATAAAGTAAATAGAGGTTAGGTACACTGAAAGTAGATGTAATGAATGACATTTTGTTGTATATGAGTATTGTGCATGATAAACAACTGTCATTTATAGAAGAAACACTTGTTTTTCCATTTTTTTTCACCTCTATACTGTAAGCTTGTGTAGCATTATTGAGCCACCTCCTTTATATATGCGTGCAAACATTTTTCAGCACACAATAGTGGACAATGCCTGCAAAATATGTGCTGAAAGGGCCACTTGATGTCTCCACTTGCCCATGCACAGGACAACAATAAAAGCGCAAAATTGGGGGCAAGGCAGAGCATTATTACTGAGGAGAAGACCTTTATGGAAGAATCAGTAGGTATCATTTAAACAAAAGCTGCAGATTTAAATGTAACATTATAAAGCCCAATTGAACTTTCAGTTTAACACAGCTATATAAATTCAGGGTGCATCAAAACAAAACAGGTGTGCAAAGTTTTATGGTTCTTATCTCTAGAAAGCAGCCACGGTGTGGGGTGTATACATGCTGCCATCTAGTCTCGCTCCACACTGCCAAGAAATTTGAAATGCCAAAACAACCTATAGTAGGCCTATCGTTTTATTCTCCTAAACACCTATAGACCCTTGCTGATCATGATCTACCACTCAGACATATGATGGAAAAACAAATCAGATAAAATGTTTGCTGAAGCAGAATGACAAGAAGGCACCTGCAGGTCTTGACAGTAAAGCTACGTACACACTTCCAATTATTATCGTTGTTAAACGAACGACGAACGATCCTGCACGATATCTACGAACGATCGTATAGCACCGCCGGTCCGGTCGTTCGTTTCCAACGACTTTCCTCGTTCGTCGGCGTCGTTGGTTAGTTTTTTTACCAACGATTTTTGCCCAATCGATCGTTCGTCGTTCGTTCGTCGTTCATTTTGAACGATAAAAATTGGAAGTGTGTACGCAGCTTTACTCACTGGACAAGTATTTCATGTACTGTTGATGGTAATCTTTCTGTTTATTCCCTCCCACTAAGTGATGTCATCTCCTCCCATTACAATTTAGGATTTTACTACGCAATGCTTTCAACCAGATGTCCAAAAAAAACACCTTAATAAACCAATCAAAGTATTTTTACATTTCTGCTCTATCCATGCGCATGCAGTATGCCTCCAGGAAACCCGCTAAGCAGCATCTTTTGTGCCACAATTACTCTACGCTTCTTACTTTCCCTTTGTCCTACTGACAACCACATTTAGTTTGGTTTCTTCTTCTACCCTACCTTTTCAAAGTAACCTAAAAATAGTACGGTTCATTTACTAAGGAGTTTAAGCTGTTCACTATGGCTGCATGCACACAGAACACCTGTGGAAGGGCTACTCGACAGAAGCTCTGTTCTTTTAACCCTTGCTATAATAAAGATATTTTTAAAAATATGTGATGTGTTCCTGCCCTTATTGGGGATCCCCCTTGGTAAAGGGGATGTTAGGATTCCAAATATACTCTCCATCTGTGGACTCCTACAACACAGGAGTTATGTTGTGAGGATGAGGCCCTTTCCCACAATGATGGCCCTTGCTAGCATTTGGGGTGGGGTTCTGCTTTTTGTCAAAAGCAAAACGTTTTACCCTCTTTCTTGTTTGGCAAACCAGCTTCCAAAAAAGTGTTTATGGGTAGGAAATGGGGCACACATGTTCACTGTCTCATTTACTATCCAAGAAGATCTGCCAATAAAAAATAGACCTTACACTTTTCTATAAACTTTTCACCTTTGTCAAAACTTGGAATGATGCAAATTCCCTATTACTACATATCAAGACAGTCTAGCTGTGAGAAACTAATTGCGCCCATTATTTACATCCACTCCTTCTCTCATATTGACCGTATTTTTACCGATTTTAATTTGCCACTCATCTTTTCTGCAGCCATTATACTAAACCATTGGTCTGACCATTAGTTGGCCATCATTTGACATTCTATCACTCTGGAATGAAAACTCTTTCTTTCAGGAGCCCCTAGTGTTACTCTCAGAACCCCTCTTTCTGCTGTGCTGTTCAACCCTGTTTACATTTTTAATTGACAACACCTCTTTGGTGAGCTTCCCAGTACTTTGATCAGAAGCACATAAAGCCATGCTTAGAGGACATATCATTTAATTGGCATTACAGTGAAAAAATAAATAAATAAATAACATTTGATAAACATTGAGACACAAAATAAACACATGTCAACCTTTCAGATCAATTTATAAACCCTTCTAAAACCAAGCTGAAAACCAAGTTCATCTGAGTTTAAATATCTGATTATTAACCTTGCAGATAAACAAAATTGAAAGGAAATACAATAAATATGATGAAGCATAGTACTTTAGTACAAACCCATCCATCCTAAAACTGATTCAGGCTTGTTTTACCAGCAGTCCCTTTAAAATCCCCCTTATATTTTGGTCTACCAGTCTTTTGTCTACCATTACTCTTCCACTTATCACTGACGATCTCCATTTTTTTTTTTTCTAGGAATCCCACAAATTTCTATTGAACACCTTAAACTTAATAAGCAACCAGGTCCGGTTGGCTACACCACTGCCTACTATAAAAGGTTTACTGATCCCAGTTCAAAACTAGTAGCTGCATATAAAAGCCAATTAAAAAAAAGTTTCTTTTTTGAATTCCTAACAGTGGTAATTAGCATGCTTCCCAAACCTGCCATAGATGATAATAACTGTTCAAATTATAGGCCATTTTCACTCAGTTAAATTTAGGTATGAAAACCATGTCTTCCGGGCGGGGTTCTCTCCTCCTGTATCACTGTCTGTATTAGTCTGTCATTTGCAATCCCTATTTAATGTACAGCGCTGCGTAATATGTTGGCGCTATATAAATCCTGTTTATTAATAATAATAATAATAACAATAAATGACCAAAGTTTTAGCCTTTTTTATTATTCCCCGGCTTTTTTACAACTGGAAGTGAATGGATATCTCTTCAACAGGTATGAAGTTTGAGTTCAGTCTTAAGTTGGATTTCATGCAAAATTCAACCTTTTGCTACTTTCTGCAAATTTATGTGGCAATTCACACAGGCAGATTATATTAGGTGAATTCCATCTTTAGGGAGCAGGGATAGGTGAGTGTTCTTTAATGTTTGCCAAACATGTTTGTGTCTAACCCATTGCAGTTGAACCAATGTAACCTTGCTTACTGTTTGGGTGGTAAGATAAACTGATATTATTTGGCAAGAAAAACACTGACAGGTAAGTCATTGTGATGGTACACAGCAGACAGCATTCCCATTGCTGGTGGCTGAGGTATCCATTAAAACTAAACAAATTCAGTTACTGCATTGAAGAATGTGCTAAGTGTAGTTATCCAAAGCAGCCAATGATAATTTCCCACTGAGTGATAATCTCCCACTGATACCGTATATTTACTATAAACTCAGACATAATTAACTGTTACTTACATTCAACAAATATTTTTGGATTGCTTGCTGAATAATCCTCTATACATACACAGTACACAACAGAGTTTTTTTTATTCACCTGTTGGGCATAACCTTTAAAATTGGTTTTCCGTTAAAAGATTTTTCTGAGCTGATGTCAAACATTTCATGGTGCGTCTTGTAAATAAACTGATTAAAGCTTTGCAGGAAGGTTTGATTTACTGTTTGTCTCTGACTTCTCTAGATAACAGTCATTGGAGACTGACAAATACATGGTGAATATGGATGAGAGACAGCATATCAGCAGATGTTAGAGCGAGTCTGTAGGTAGGGTTCTGCAGGAAACTCTGGACCGTCTCGGCAGGCTCTGCTCCAAGAAAAAGAAGCCACATGTTGAGGAACTTGTAATATTTTAACACCACAAGCAGCATATTTCTGCAAGAAAATTCAGCCAATTTTCCCAGCCAAAACCAATATTGATAGAGCTTTTCGTCCAATCAACAAATGCCATTGTTTATAGGGTATAATTTTTCTTGGTTGAAGTTCAAAGCTTAGCTCTTAGGATTTGCTAAATGAAAAAAAGGAAGAAAAATAGCCCCCCTCCCAGAAAAAGAAAAAAAAAACACAGAGAAATGTTTGCAGGAAGGTTAGTCATACGATGGAAACTCTTTCAGAAGGTTTATTTAGCCATTTATAAGGAGGGAAATCATGAACACAGACTTGGGAAGACAAACTGAAGGAAATCAGGGTGCAGACATCCAGATGTATTACACAGTATCCAAATTTTAAGGAGAAATAACTGTTACAGAAATATTTGTTTGGTTGGCCTTACTGTAAATGGCCTTACATGTCAGACTTACTGCAGGAGTTACCCTAGTCTGGACTTTTTAAAGCAAGCCTGCGGATTTGTAAATTCTAGTAATTCACCAGTGCTACTTTCATTTAGAAGCTTCCCAATTCTTCATGCACTCTTCTTTTAGTAAAATAGCTCCCCGATAGTCCAAAAATATGGCACATGTTGTTACAGGTAACAAAGACCACATTCAGGGTAACTCCCTTTCATTCTTTTCATATCTTCCGGTTGGCAGTGGCTGTTCTTCAACCTCTATGGGTAATAGGAAGATGAGAAGCACAGTATATGGTGGACCAGAGAAAGATATTGAAAACCATTGACCTGAATTTTAGTGTCCTGTGCCTGTGTGTGCATGCATCCGTAGGAGCCTAAAATAAAATTGTAAAATGGAAATTTATATTGCAAAAAAGTGCTACACAAGCCACAGTTCTTTTTACTATTTTATTAATGTCTGCAGACAGTTATGTTTTTTAAATTCAGTAAAATATCTGCATATAGGTTCCTTGTAACATGGCTAAACAATATAAAAATTTGTGTTGTTTTGATCACAGCTTTTGTACCCAAGAAATGTTAAAACTGCTGATGTCATGGTCCACTTGTGATTGCCATGTGAATTATTCTGTGAACTGAAGAGGATATTTAAAATTAATGTTGTCAGGGTGAAAAGTGCATCTTAGTAAATTGTCCTCCTGAGATGACAGTGGCATCAAAAAAGGTCTTAACATCTTCCTGTTTTTATGTTTTGCAATTTAAATTGCACTACATTTTTTCAAAGATCAACCACAAGACTATTTCCTTAGCATTGCAAATAAGGTAAAGCTGTGTTCATAATACACAGTTTAATCCGTAGTGTTTAATATGCAATCATAAATAGGGAAAAACAGGATTTGTTGGGGTTGATTAAATGTTTGAAGTGAACACAGATTCACCTAAGCTAACTTCTGCTTTGCTATGTAAATAGTTTCTGTACCTATAAATTATTATATTAAGCTACGTACACACTTCCATTGGTTCTCGCCCAATAATCGGCGCAGGGCCAATATCGGATGAGAAAATGAAGTGTGTACAGCACGCCTCGTTCATCGAATGACTGTCCTGGCGAATCCACAGACGATGAACGATTGTAATGCAGGGGAAAGGGGTGCCGCTCCGTCGCTCTCCCCCTCCCCTCTGCATAGAGCAGAACGTTTCTGTATGTACAGCACTCATTCATCCTGAAAGATCCTTTCCAACGACTGAAATTGGAAGTGTGTATGCGGCTTAACAAAGGACTGTACACAATCCACAGACATGTCACTAGCTGTTCCACAAAGGGCCTCACAATCTAATTTCCCTCCCAAAGTCATAATCACGATATAAGGTCAATTTTTAGGGGGAAAGCCAAATAACCTTACTACAACCTATGAGGAAACCCAGACAAATACAGGGAGAACCTGCAAACTCCATGCAGATAGTGTCCTGGCTGAGAATCGAACCTGTGACCTAGAGCTCTGAAGGTCAAATTTCTAACGTCTAAGCCAAGGTGCCACACACTTTGTAAGGTTTTCTGAACTGATGCAATTTGTGCAATCAAAACTTATCCACCACCAATTATATTAATTATTGTCTCTAATTAAAATACCTTGATAAAAGTGATATTTAGAGTAATTTGAATGAAAAACAAAGGGCTGTAATCTCACTTGTAATCATTTTAATTAAAGTCAAATTACTAGCATAGGTGCCACATATTGCCACAATCAGAGGGAATTCCTAAAGAGGAAAAAAATGATATATTTTAATCTAAAATAGGAAATGAGGCTGTTTCTTAAGCAAAATCAAAGTAAGAACAATATATCCAAACAATGAAATCTTCCCAGGAGTGGCAGACCTGCCAACTTTTCTTGATGATACAACATGAACTCATCTAGAAAGCCGCAATGGATCCTATAAAACATCCCAAAACTACAGATGTATCTTATTTGTCTATTAAAGGTCACTGTACATGAGTACACAATCAGAAAGACTAAATGATAGATGGATTCATTGGAAAGGTGCTACCTTAGAACATAAATCATTACATTTCACTTGACAAGAATCTCTTTGGATTTTGGGAAAGATCCATGAACAGAAAAGATGAAAGTGGAATGGTTATTATAAAGCAAGGATAACATTTCACACCAAGAACATACTTCAAATTAAAACAGAAAGTTAAAAAAGTCCAGACTTTTTTTTAGAGATGATGTGATATAACTAGAGAACATAATCCAATCAAGATTGAGATGTTCAAAATTCCCTACTTAAATTTATTAGAAGAGTTTGATTGCAGTTGTTAAAAGTGATGCAATTTTTTATAAAGTAAAAAGGGGACAATTACTTTTTAATTTTTTCCACTTGATTGAATTTTGACTCTTGTTCAACAAATAAACAATGATATTACCGTTTCCACTTTACTGGCTGTTGTCAAATAAAAATTTAGGTTAAAAAATAACAGCAATATCAAAAAAATGTATATATATATAAAATGTATAAATATAATAATAGATGAAATTAGGAAGGTAGAAAATACAGACCACAAACATGGCTCTATATGCCTGTACAATGCTGTAACACAAAAATTGAACCTGATTAGTGTATGATAGAAAGTTTACCTTTCAATTTTTAAAATACAAGCTGGGGGCCGGTTGGTGTGAATTCACAGGACTAACTTAGAACAATAAAAAAAATCCTTTGTGATATAAAATGTATTTCCGATGCATATTGAGCTGTTTTCCTGGAGTTCTGTTTAAGCAGATTTTATCCTGGTTAAAAAAAATAAAAAAATTCCCCCGATACTATAACAAGGAAGTTGTCAATGGTATTACATATCTATGAGCTCCTCATACTTTAATTATGAACATATATATGACCCAATGTGCTTTTGCTGCCAGGAGAGTCTGCAGTCTGCCACTAGAAATTAATTTTGACAGGAGAGAATAACTTTAGCTACCACATTTTGCAATATAATTCTACTATTGTTCATGCAATGAGACAAAACCCCATCTATGGTCTAGACTCTATGTACACAAAGGTTGCTCTAAACCACATATTATGTTACCTAACTTCTCTAAAATATGGTCGGCAGTGTGTCAAACTGAGAAAAAGTGAGATGTCAGATATTCCTTTTACCAACATAATGCCCCTGATTCATCAATAAAATCCGCGCTCGCTGGAAGCACGAAAGTACGCGCGGCCAGCGTTCGCGGTTTACCGCGGTCCGGACTCGAGTGTGCGCGTACACTCGCCTCCTCACTGCCAGCCGGATTCCTGCCTTCATAATAATGAGCAATAGGGGGTGCGAATCTTTCCAATTAAGGCGATTAGATTTCAGCTGCGCGAAAGTGGTGTTCTTTTCAACATCCCATTCAGGACTTTTTCATTTGTTGGCCACTTTAGAAAACGGAAAAAAGTTCTTGTGAATGGAGTTGAAAATTATCATACCATTATTAAGCGATCTTTGTCCTCTACTTTTTAAACCCTGATAGCCAAGAAACAAAAATTGCTCCCACTTTTTAAATACAGTGTTTACAGAGTGGAGGGCAGGTTTATAAAGCATTGTTTGTTCTCCATTTTTTTATAAATAGGTTTCTCAGTACTATTTAAATCTGGTGCTACATGTTAATTGGAACATTTTGAAACAGTGCTGAGCGAATACTTACTAAACAAATACTTGAAGTGGTTTTGAACAAATGCCAATTTATGCAATGCCTGATATAATCTCCTTTGATAAAATCAAAGGACATTTGGACATAACACTTAAAGCAGCATAGTTTCTAAAGTTAAAATGTAATGGTAAAATGTCTTAAGAAAAAAAATATTGTTGGGTATTTTTTCTGCATTTCAAGGTTCAATAGCATGATCATTAAAATGTAGCTACAGGATTAAAGCACGTGGCATATAAAGACTATCTGACACCCAGAAATAATAACTTAACACAAATGCTGTACATACACTCTTTATGAGTACAAAAGTACCACTTTACACTGGCGGTCAGCTTAGGTGAAAATCATATATGCACCCAATGCTTATTGAGAAAGGCTGATCTAGACCAAGAGAACTAGTTTCCTGTAGAATTCCTATCCCATAGATCAGCTTTTCTTAACCTTTTACAATGAGTGAAACCCTTACAATACCTTTCATGTCTGAGGGAATCCCTCCCAATAATACCAATATCCAAAGTTCAAAGTACATTAGTGTGATGGTCAACGGGAAGAATGTTTCTTACACTGCAGACCAGTGAAAAAAAAATGTCACCCTTGCAGATAACTAAATAGATCATTGGTGTCAGTGATAAATGACTGAAGAGGCACAAATTGCTCATTGCTCAAGGAACACCTAACAAACTCCCTCAGGTTAAGAAACACTGCCATAGATTGTACGACTATGCATCAGTAACACTAAAATATTGTATACTTGTTTACTTGTGTAAATGTTGTATCAAATCCTTAAAAAATATAAAAACATTATTGGGCCTTTAGCTTTTGTTATACCTGTTGAATAAAAAGGTGTTGTGAGTGCTCCTAATAATAAAGCCTCAAACTTTAAACTTAACACAAGAATCACAAGGATCCATACCTGTGGATCAGGAAAGTGAGTGGGATTTCTTTAAGAAATCTCTTGATGCACACATTTGTCGGGTTTGCGTTTCCATCGCTCATGCAGGGCATTTTTACTCTTCATGACAAGAAGTAAAAAGACTGGGGAATGTGAAAAAACACAAACTCTGAATAGAATATTAGTGGGCAAATTGAAACTTTGTTTTTTATAGGGGTAATAAGCAAACTATTTTGGAAAAAAAGGTCATGGGGAACTGAGCACTACCTTTGAGGACATGTGCCAATGCAAAAGAAAAATGTATGTGGTTTTAAGGACAACATTGAACATATATATCCTTTAAATAACATCCTTGGGGGATGCCCAAACTGTTTGTGTGGTGAAATTTTATTGTAAAAAGTGTGGAGTTCCCACTTTAAACAAGATACATGTGCATTATGGTCAGGAAAAGAGCTTGCAAAAATGTGTACAAAACACATATATCTAGTACATAATACATATTTATTTTATACTATCTTTATTATATTCTCTTTGATATAACCCAATTCAACCCTTTTACATCTACTGTTCTTCCAACACCCATTCTAACACATTGTTCATTGTAAAGGTGTGCATGATTTAGTCATTCCAAAATCTAGTTTCAGGACTTCTCCTCCCCACTTGTACAAGAGTTACCATAAGTATAACATGTGCACAGACAGTAAGAGCAGTTAGACATTTACATTACTAGATTGTTTGCTTGCTAGAAACATGAGTCAAATTTTCAGTTTTAGTTGATTTCTTCGCAATTAGTCATAGAATTAGTCAGTGTCTCCAACAATATCCTCTGAGGGAACTTACACAGGAAATTAAGTAATTTCTTCAGTTTTCAGCATTATAATTTTGGCACCAGGATCACAAGAAACAATTGTGGTATATATTGTAAGAATAATACATTAAAAATGTAAGTCATTAGTAGATGAAACAATACAAGACAATGATCTGCAATATGTCATTGTCTGCATGAGATATATCCCCAGCGAGGAATTAGGTGAGTTAGCAAGGGCCTGGATCTCCTCTATTTTATAAGGGGAGTCCTCATGCAATACTTGCTCACACTATCACAACACAAAGCCTTTTTGGTTTGATGGTAAAACAGCTATTCTGTATATGGTTCATTTTAGCCCAAACACTATGACAATGAGAAAAGGAAAAAGGTGGGGGAATTCAAAACATTATTTTGTTTTTTGCAGTACAGACATAGCCTGTCCCTTCTGCAGTAAACAACCTGTCCGCTCAAAATGTTTTAATGTTTACCCTAATTCCTCTTTAAACACAAAATCCCATCTATTTCTTGCCAGCAACATAATGTGTGCACTACTGTGTGCAAAGAAAAGGCTCTGGAGTGAAATAGTCATTATTATTAATTTTATTAAACAGTATTTATATAGCTCCAACAGATTACACAGTGCTGTACATTAAATAAAGTTACAAATGAAAGACAGACAGACAGTGACACATGAGGATGAAAGGACCTTGCCCAGACCAGCTTACAATCTAAGAGGTGAGGAAAGTAACATACAATAGTAGTGGGGATATGGATTGGTGGGTGAGTAGTGAGGGTTTAGGAGACAGAAGAAGACAGATGGGTAAGTTTGAAAAGATTTTAAAAGGATTTAGGGCTCTTTTATATGAGCAGAAAGTAGGAGCAAGCCAAATCGGAGGAGGAAGACCATTCCAGAGAGTTGGGGCAGCTCTGGAAAAGTGTTGGAGCCGTGCGTGTGATGAGGTTATGAGTGAGGAAGTCAGGATAGGTCATTGGAGGAGCGGAGAGAGCGGCTAGGGGGAGTATTTTTTCTATCAGGTCAGAATGGTAAGTGGGACAAAAATTGTGGAGAGATTTGAAGGCAAAGCACAGGAACTTGAATTTGATTCTAAGGTGAAATGGAAGCCAATGAAGAGAACTACAAAGAGAAGCAGTGGAAGAGGAGCGGTGGGAAGGATGGATGAGTCTGGCCGCAAAATTCATAATAGATTGTAGAGGAGGGAGTTGGGTTAATGGAATACCAGAGAGGAGGATGTTACAGTAGCCCAGACGAGAGATGATAAGAGCGTGTACAAGGAGTTTGGTGGTCTCTGGGGACAGGTAGGGGCAGATTTTGTAGATGTTGCTCAGGTGAAAGTGTAAAGGGCAAATGAGAGGGCAGAATTAACGGTGACGCCAAGACAACGTGCCTGAGGGGATGAATGACTGTGTTGTTAACAGTTAGAAATATTTCAGGGGGAGATGTGGATTGTGAGGGGAGGAAGATGATGGGGGTGTTCCTACAACAATAGAAACGGAGGAGCTCCCAACAACTGCCCTTTTAGGAACTTGGTAATGATATTGTACAAAAAGGAAAAAGTCTATTTTCTCTACAGGAACAAGGTAAATTACAGAAGGAATGCTGTGACTTTTACTGGAGTGTCAAAAAGTAAATCCTGATTTAAAGATTATTAATACACAGACATCTTTTTAGCTGATTTTTATCTATCCTTTTATATAAAGTAAATAATATGGTGATAGTCTGCTTTAAAGGTCTAATACATTTTAACAACACAAACTACAGAAAATAGTTAGAAGCAGAGATCCCCTAAATGGTTTTAAAAATGTATAATTTTTTAAAATTAGGTTGGGGTCATTTTGGGGCAACATGAAACCAGCTGAGTAAATAAAAACCAAGTAAATTAGCAATTTTAGGAAGAGAACTTACAGTATTGATACAACCATTAATTCTTATGGAAAATTCCATCAAACATGTCTGCATGCTAATGGGGATTAACACATTAATCTCAAGGTATATGTTTAATTTCACAAACCCCCCAAGTGAGGACATTCACACATTTCTAGAAGGCCCCAGCACACAGCTAACCCATGTACATTAACATGAATGAGTAATTATGTTGCAGTAGTTAGGTAGCACAGAGCAGCAGGGTGCTATGTATTTTCTCAGGTGTTAATATTTCCTTTCATGAATATGTAATAGAAAGAACAGCTTCCAAAAAAACCATATAAGTCTGCTTTAACTACTAGAAATACATGTAGCCTTTGGCTGGCAGACCACTGTGTGGTTTGCTGGAGTCTCTGTCTTACTTACAGCTATTACCATAAAGCAAATGCAGTGACCTAATGGGTTTTCCTTGTTCCTCTGAAAGGCTCTTTAATAGCACAATGTTTATATTGCAATAAATTTACTATATTATTTAAAACCAATGAGCATGTGCACATATAATCTCTTGTTGAGCAATGTGTGCTTGTACAGCCATGTCCTATTTAAGGAACAGATCAGTTAATAAAATACATAAGTAAATATCGGCAATGCAAGGTTAAAGCAGCAGACTGGAATACTGGAACTGTCAGCATATGGCTTTTCTATAGAAGGGGAGTGCTTATCACAATAGGCAAATATTGGTCCATAGCTTTGTTACATAAACCAACTCTAGCCATCAATCTTCTCATACTATTCTAGAATCATGACAGTGGAAATATATTAACATTTTAAGGGTTTACTATAAGAGTCTGTACATTTATAAATAGATCCCATTAAGTTGAGATTCATAATTATCATATTACCCACAGTACATTTCCAAAGTTGCAAGAACATTGGATATTACAGTAAATCTCTTGCTAACCTGGCATTATATGCTATGACACACCACTTTCCACAATGCAATGCAAATGAAATATAATGAGGTGACCCACATTATATTGCGTGATGCAGCATGGGCGTACTTCAGCACTGACATTCCCAATGAACATTTGTTTGCTGCAGGTGTTCTGGGCATTTGAAACCTGGGGCACAAGTCATAGGCTATGGCACTTGGTAATCTATTTTTATATCTAAATTTAGTCTATAGTTAAAGCTTTTCCTCTTGTAGAGAATAGCGTTATGCATTAGGAAAGTACTGATCATAGTTACTCTTTCAATATGGGGGCTACAACCGCTGTCCTCACCTTTGAATATTAGTTTTCTGGCTGTCATGCTGATGCTTTGGTTTCAAACCATTTTTATTTTCTTATATGGAAAAAATATAATGATAACTATTTCTGACATTCATTTACAGCCTGCTCATCGCTGACTCAAATGTTTTACCGTCAGACAAAGCCTGGCAACGAGATTAAAACCTTTAAAGTTTTATAATTGAAACACAGCATTAAAACACAGCTTTAAATATATATATATATATTTATATATATAATTAGGTTTTGATGAGTAATTAGAATATTTGTGGCAAGTGCACAGAGCAGGTACTTAAACAAAATTCACTTTACTAAAGTTAGAACGATTAGAGATGAAATTTGATTGGTGGATATCAATACTGCACTTTGGGATAAGCTTATTTATGTACTAAGTGTACATTCTAAAAAGTAAAATTCAGCTATGTTAATAGGCTGTTGCAAGACAGCCTTTAGAACATGTTTCTTCTATTGTAATGCAGTGCACAATAGAATATTGGTGTGCTGAGCTGCTGATCATTTTTATTGGCATGCCAAACATGCCATACCAGTGCATATTACAGTGCATTGTGGTGCATTGGACGGCAATTCTTATGAATGTGCTGAGAAACCCGATGCATAGAAAATATGTGCGGTAATGCAATTGGGAAAATACAGCACGCAGAAACAGTATGAAAAAATATCAAATACAGGATGAAGTGGAGTGTGTCCTGCCTAACACGTTTGCAGTTTGTACAATTAATTTTGTAACTTAATGATAGGGTTTTTTTTTATAATTTTCACTGAGTAATGAAACTTGTGTAATGTAGTGAAACTCACTACTGTGCTGCATACCAGGATATCCCAGCAGGACTATGCAGTTAGTAGATTTGGCTGCCCATTGTGAAAATACAATTAAAAACTTTGAGTCAACCTTTTTACATTAAACATGCCATAAAAATTTAAAGGGTCTCTTGGTACTGGGACGTGTTTCCATATGTTTTTCTTAAAATGGACAGAAATCGTGTAGTCTGAGAGATTGAAACTTCCATATCGGTTTACTGGCATGAACTGCCCTAAAGCCTTTCCAGTATTATGATCCCATTCTTCGGATGTTCACTTGAAATGTTGATATCTCCAGAAAGTGAGATCAGAATTCCTATTTTCAGAAGGCTATTGGCAGTCCCTGGAGCAGCATGAATGATCACTCCGCTGTTTAACCACGTTTACAGCAGGATTAAACCATTGTGATGGGATATGGTCACAGCTTCTGGCAGTTCATTCTAGAAATTGAATGGCATCCAGGACATAGATTTATTTGTATGATTTAAACATTTTTTCCAAAAGTAGGAACAAAATCTGTTGCTGTATTTATATAAAAACTATACATCTAGAACTGACTCATCCAAAGGTGGACAACACTTCTGGATGATTTCACTGCATAGCCAGCAGTCTCGTCAGCCTGATGTAATGGTAGGGTCAATGAGTAATGAAAGAAGTCACCATATTTCTCAATTGTTCCTGAATTAGAGGGACTGTTCCTCTTTTAAAACCAAGTCCTTCTGTCCATCCTACCTCCTCCAATTTTTTTGGGGAGTGAATATATACACCTCTATAAACAAGTATTTTTTATTTGGATTTTATTAAAACCTTTATCCAGCCTCCAAATTATTCCAGTTTTACATAATTTATTTCTGCTATTGCTATATAAATACTGTTTATTAATAGCAATATTAATATAGTAAGGCTAATATACAGGAGACATAGTTGGGAAAAATGCACTTGTCAGTTTAACCAATCATTTGTTGCACATTTATTTTTTATGGTTTCCAAAATGGGGACATCATGTCATTTGCCTATATATGTTGAGCTAAAAATTGTCCCTCTTTCCAAAACTTGAGCTTTGAGTTACAGGAAGGTAACCAATGTGTTGATGCTAACAATGCATGACATTCTATGTTGTGCCATAGCCCCCCAAATTTTTATTTAGGAATATTTAAACTAATAAAAGGACTCTAGAATAATTAAACAAGTATGATTATTTATGTGAACCCGTTAAAGCAGCAAAATATAACTTTTGTTTTGCAAGTCCTCACTTAATCATTTGCCACCATTTGTCAACTTACCACAGGGAATCATCACTTGACAATTCACCTAGTTTAGCGAATGGGGTTCACAAAGCATTTCTAATCATGTGTATGGAAATCTTAAAAAAAAAATCAGCATTTTTATTTGCATTTGATTGGATGGTTGAAGTCAGCAGATGTTCATCTCATTTTTTAAAAAGTGAAGTATGCCTTGCAAGGAAATGTTTCACTTTTCACTATGCTTCCTTTAGTAAATCAAAGCAAATGTGCATTACCCAATCAGACATTACTTCCCAAACTGCACATTTTCCTTCACATTTCCTTTAATCCTATTCTTTACCTAATCATGTAAAACAGAACAAAAATAAATAAATACACATCAATATCCCAATTAAAAGGGAAATTACTAGTATTTGCTGTAGTATTCAAATTCAATCTAGAGATTTCCCACACAGTATTTTTTTTCTACCACTACATGTCCTCAGTCTGATGAGTTGCATCATTCATCCCTCTTCCTTTGACCTGCCACAGCCTGTGAATGGACAGTGAAAGCAGAAGCAGTACAGTGATGATCTAATTTTTCACTCATCCCGCTTTTTCTTCCTAACTTCATGCAACTTGTTAGCATATGAAATAAATGACTGCCACTCCAACTTTGCTATACAGAGACTGCAAGAGACTGATACCAGGTCCAGTTCATGTACCTAAACTTCCTGCATTGAAATAAATACATTTATTGATATAATTATGATTACAGAGCTGCATTTTTCTATGTCTGCCTAGAGTTTAACTTAAAGGAGCTGGTACCTCTTAACTTGTCCTACAATACTTAATACTTCTCCTAGACCTTAACTTGTAACCTTGTTATAAGCCTTAATTCCTAACTCCCCAGAAAATGTATTGTTAACCAGGTAATTCATGTTACACCTTTAAAATTCTACCAAAACAAAAACGACAAGCACTCTATGAATAGCTTCTAAGATAAGGTGCACATAAGAAGGGATTTCACACAACAAACAATGGAAAGTTTCTCCGCACATTTACCATCCAACCTGCAAAAAAAAAAAAAAACAATCAAAAGAAACACCTACTCAACAGTTTCAGTAAAAAAAACTTTGTTTTTTTTAGTTGCAAACATTTGTAAACAAATGTGGATGCCAAACTGCGTCTTCAAGACCCCTCTGTGATGTGTGGTTAATTTAAAGACTGGAGCAGGTATGCCTGGAGGCCGCCCATTCCTCCAAAAAGATGCAAGAACACGCCAAGAGCCCAATACAACACAATGGCAGCTCCAACTACAACAAGCATAACCGAAATGGCAATCTCTTGAAACAATCTATAGCTTTTAAGGCTACATGGAAAGCAATTTTCACACAATGCAAGATTTCCTAGCACACTTGCCGGCCTGCAAAATACACTGACTCAACTGTTTCTGTGTAAAAACAGAGGTTTAGTTGCATATATTTGTAAATAAAGGTGAAACAACACTGCCTAGTCAAGGCCTGTCTGTAAAATGTGGTAACTAAGGCTGCATACACACATGCAATAATTGTTATTGGAAAGAATCCTTCACGATCCTTTCCAACGACAAAAGACTGAAAGATGCGTGAATGAGCGCTGTACATACAGCACGGTTCTGCTCTATGGAGAGGGGAGGGGGAGAACGACGGAGCGGCACCCTACTGCGCTCTCTCCCCTTCACTTTCATTACAATCATTCCTCATCTGTGGATTCACCCGAAAGGTCATTGGAACAACGGACGACCTGGGCTGTACACACGCCAGTTTCCCATCTGATATCAGGCGAGTATCGGACGGGAATCATCTGACGTATGTACGTAGCCTAAATCTAGACTATCAGAGTTCTTTCAAAGGAACATATAAACAATGAATAGATTGAAACCTGTGTGCCTGGCGGTCACCTATTACTCATTAAGTGTGCAAATATATGCAAATTAAACCTCTGTTTTTACCAATGTGTTAGGGTGTAAGCATAATGGAAAACATTGTTTTGTTTGATGTGTGAAAAGCCATTTCCATGTGCCTTTAGAAGCTAGGTATAGATTTTTACGAGGAGTTGTCTTTTTTGTATGGTTTGCTGTATTTGGTCTCAGGATATGTGGGGGTCTTAGTTGCCATTGTGGTGTATTGGGCTTTTGGTATGTCCTTGAACACAAGGAATACGTTGATCCTTAAAGGAACTCAGGAAGTTCAGAGTTAGGGACCATGCTTGACAGTGTGGTTTCCACATACAGTATATTTGCAAATGTATGGAATTTAATTTTAGAATAACATTTTTAATGTACATTGGTAAAACAGGGTTTTGTGCAGGTTGACTGGTAAGTGTGATGGAAAAGCTGGTATTGTTTGTTCGGTGTCTGAGAAGGTGCCACAATATACTTGAGGACATTACAAGATGCTTGCTGTTATCTCCAGTTCCCTAAAAACCTTCTGTGCCTCCCTTATTTAGCTTTAATTTGTTACTGAGTTCCAATTCCATGTCCTTACTGGTCAGTAAAATGGTTCTATTGGATGTTGAAATGGCAGTTGGAAACATTAGAGAAATTCAGGTACATTGGTTCCTCGGTATAAGTCTGCTTTGGAATAAGTCCAACTTGGTATAAGTCCTGTTTGGACACAAAAAATTTTGCTGGGTATACAACCTTTGTGCTAGAACTTGTATGGGTCAAAATGAATCATAACACCGTGCGCTACCCTTATTTACCGCTCTGGAGACAAAGCCACGACTGCCCACGAGCGTCAGTACGCCAATTGCTACCATTCGGTGAACAACCCGCGCTATAACTCTCTGTGAATTACATAACATCTCCTCCTTCCATCCTAGTAGGCACTCAACTCTTCTCAGCAAGGTAAAGCGAGGTTAAATTTAATTTATTTCATCTAATTGTATTTGTATTTATGTATTTTAGTATTAAGCAGTGTTTAAATTATTTTATACAGCCCCATCAATATATAACATGCCAATAACAATAGGAATTTTTTTCATGGGAACGGATTAATCATTTTCCGTACAACTGTACCAATAATAAAATGGTGTTGAAAGAAAGGCTTAGATGTGGCTTTCCTGGAAAATAAAGTGCCTGCTATTGGGTAGAACATTTATTTTTGTACATTTAATTGCAGTACAGGTTTGTTTAATAAACCTAAACATAAAATAATAATAAAAGCTAAAGAAAACCTCAAGCCCCTGACTCTAATGCTACCCTGACCCTTAAACTAACATTAGTAACCTTTTTTTTTACTATTTTACTAACCTTGTACCAGAAGCCTCTGCATAGAAAGTGCCAGCACTGTAAACAACCATGATAGATGATTTGGATCAGCGTTTCTCAAATGTTTTTGCACCTAATAAACCCTTGAAATAATTTTCAAGTCTCAGGAAACCTTGGAGAAAAAAGTATCCTAAATTGGTGGCCAGTGGTAAGAATGCCCCCTACAGTGGTGGCTAGAATAACACCTTTATAACCACCTAAAACATGAATAAAGTCAACTGGCTCTCCCATGTGAGTTGGCCTCAGGACAAAGCATCATGAAAAAGGAGGTCAATCAGATACAGTTTAAGAAACCCCCAGTAAGCTATGGAGAAACCCAAATCCACAGTACCCTGGTAAGAATGGCTGACTTAGATGGTTGATAATTACACTGAGAGCCCATATTTGTCCCATTTGACCATCACTGTGGATATGTTGCACATCAGTTGGGCTGTATTTAGAGGAAAAGCCCAATTTTGCGTATTGGCAGCTTTCAGCTGGTACAACATTTGCATCTGAGCTCCTTTTCTTTCCTATAACTGTCAATGAAAATACATGCAGCAGCTGGACACAACTCAAAAGCAACACAAAATAACTTCAGGAATAAATCATAGCAATTTTTAAGTACCTGAACAAGATCTAACAAGATCGAAACACTGTTCCTCTTCAGTATGTGCTAAGTAGTAGTGGCCACATAACCAACATATCCTCAGTTTTCAGTGTCCTTTACCATAGTGTCAGTGGTTTTATTCACACTAGAAGGAGCTGAAGTTAGGCGCTGCAGTTTTTCTACAGCTGCCACGAGGTCAAAGAAAAGGTTTTTGAGATCCTGTCTGAATTTAAAATGCCTAAAGCTTGGCTGTAGTCCTCTCCCTTTAATGCTTTCAGTTGCTAATTTATAGAATTAAAGAAATTGTGTCATTTTAAGTGCGCACTAGAGTTATTTTATATAATATATAAAAATCAGTTTCGCTGTACAAATGTATCAAACTAAACCTCTATTCTTATCAGGAAAATTATAATAAAAGGTACATTATAAAATAATAATAATAATATAAAAGGGTTCCATATCAGTTACCATGTGATCACTGAGCTTGTTCAGAACATAGTAGTCATGTTAATGTCTCCATTACAAATTACTTTGCACTTGGTTATAATAGGATCAGTCAGGGAACAAACCAAGGACAATGGCAGTAAGGTGATTTGGACCTTTTAAGTTCAGACTCTTGTTTTTTCAAGAGAAGAAAAACAGTGAAAGCCTGATGTCTGTTCTAATCAGCTCAGAGTCAGTTTCTGATGTTTATTGGAAACTACCTCTAGTAGAGGACTTGCTGTGCATAATAATGTTGAAGCCATAACTAATTGTAGTTTGTTCAGGATGTAATAGGGCCCCATGTGGTTCAAAAAATAGTGGTTATCTTTACTTGTCAAGATATTGCAAAAATGAGTGAAAAAATATGAGTACAGCTTAATAACAATGCAGTGATATGGCAATTGAAATATCCCTTTGCACTGCTAAATCAGATTTAAATCCACATAAAATACCCCCCTATTCATAGACACACAATCTTTTTTTTTAGCAAGCTGAAACAACACTGAAGTATAAAGGTAATCATAAAGAGCCAGCACATGAGAAAAGTTATTTAAGGATTTACTTGCTGGTGACTTTATAGTTCCAGCAACAAAGGGGATATTTATGATTCTATGCACAGGAGGCAACTGTTCCTGGACCCATCAGGTCAGAGGGCCCAACATATAGTTAGCTTTTTCAAGATATTGGGCCTGATTTATTAAAATTCTCCATATTCGTGAAGATGGACTATCATGGAAGAACCTGGATGATCCAACCTGGAATGGATTTCTTAAAGATCGTTAGTTGGTAAATGTTTCCAATCCTGGGCAGTCCATTCTAGGGTTTTTCGGATCACCCAAGAGCTTTAATAAATCAAGTCCAATGTGTCTAATAGAGTGATATATTTTTAGCAATTACCATTTTACCCAATTGTATCACAACTGGCACCCCTAATGTCAAAAAGAACATGTTTAGAAAAAGATAGAGTGGGCTCCAGTTTACTTTTACTTAGGTCACTGTACATTTAGGTGACTGTCTGGTGATATGAAGTTATGCTACTTTTTTCAGCAGGATATTCATGTAAGGGTCTTCTCTGGATTGGTGGGAGACCTATTAAGGTCAGGCCTATAGGGTCTTAGTATGCATTATATAATCACATCTTCTTTTGGCATACATTCATCTATACTATTCACATTTAGTACTCTAAAAAAACAACACTAGTAGCTTAGATTACACAATTAGCCAGTGCTACAACCATGTTCTGTATCACACTTTGAGTTAGGGCATCAGAAGCTAGACCTTAGCCCCTACAGCCTTTAGATGGTCTTTACCCATCAGACATATTATTGTAATTGTATTATTGGAACTTATTGGAACTCTGGGGGTCTCTTACCTCATCTTCAACCTGGAACGCTCAGCCTTGGCTCCTCAGGTAACAGAGGTATGGCAGACACCCCTCTGTCAGTGTAGCCACTTCACTATTCTTGTTTAGCATCATTGGACAGACATTACACAGACAGTTCGACTTTTACAGAACTTTACTGGTAACTTCCTAGAGCAGAGTAACAGGTCATGATCATTGAATCAATCACAGGCTGTAACCATTACAAATTTGCTGATCATTAATTGGTGCAAACCTTATCATTTAACCACTTGTCTTTAGAAAAATCACTCAAGGACTCTCAAATCCCCCAGATCACTGAGGAAATACAATCCCAGTCTAAAAAAGGCTTTAGTTAAATATGACTATGGAAGGAAAGGGGTGAAAATATGTGGGAAAACCATTCATTCAATTAAAGGATTATTTTTGGTTTAGAAATGTTGATATTTTATTATGGATTTCTATTTTTATTTTTTACCCAGAGATTGGCCTTCATATAAGATTTTAAGCGAGTAAGTTTTGCTTCTAGATCCTTTTTATGATAGGTTTGTGACCTATAAGTGTTTGGTATGGCCTGTATGTCAGGGCTATGGTCTGCAGTAGTATAAACATAACATAGCTACAGTATAGGTTTAATAAAGTTGTAATATAATCTTTAAACAAAAATGGTTCATATAATAAAAATTCTTGCAATACTGGTATATTTAATTGATGGTATGTTCATAATAATATATTTGTAATGGGGTGAACTCTCCCCACTGGATTCCTTAAAAAATACAGGAAACATTACAAAGTGGGAATCTTCCAACATGTTGCAGAAACTATATGTTTTTTACATGGGCTGACTATATAAATAAGAGAACTCAATGCCAAGTTTAATGAATATAGTTGCAGATCTCTTCTCACCTGGTCTTTGCTTGTTTAAGCCTCACTTAATGAAATGGTCTGCAAAAGCAATCTACACTTGTTCAGTTTTTAAAAAGGCACAGAGGTTGGGGCTGCCTTTTCCTTTCTGCTTGTTACAAGAGCCCCGCTTTCTTTTTATCCAGTTCATGCAATTGGCCTGGCATTAAAACTTTTCTATCTAGAGAGCGGCTTTTGTGATGCATATCACCTTTATTGTGTTCCATTGTGCTGTCTGTGACACAGCAATGCTCTGCTAGTGTGCAGGAGCAGGTTTCTGCATTGTTTGTGTAAATACGTACTGCTGAGCACACCCCCTGCAGAAGGTATTTATTATGTTCAAGACAGACGCCGACCCTGACAACTGCCCTGACCCCCAGCAGATGGTGGTGCTGCATAGCCACTGGCCTGGAACTAACAGAGTATGCCAGTTCTTATTGTGTGCATTATACAGCCAGGCCAAGCCATGTGCCCTCCATGCCTAAGCAGCTGTATATACAGTAGGGGTTGCCAAGAATAAAACTGTCGCTTCAGTGCTTTGGAAACCAAGCTGTAGTAATTGGAACCGATACACTCTTCAGAGAGTCTCAGAGTTGACAATAGTGACATGCAGCAAAAAAAAAAAAAAAAAACACCAATCAGGTGTTACTTTTTGTCTTTTAAGTTTTACTTTTATTCTATTATGCCATGGTTGATATCCCTTTTCAGCTTTATACATCCTCAACAGCAACCTTATTTGCTTCTACTTGAATATTTTTTCTTAGCTTTATTATTTTTATTATTTATTCATATTGCAATATTGTGTGCGTTTAGAAGTAAACCAGTTTCACTCATCTTCGTGGAATGTTTATCAATTATTATATGAAACATTATTTAACAATTTATTTTCTTTTTTTTTTAAGTTTCAGTATTTTTTTGAAAATCTTTATTTAATACCATTTTTAACCTGTTACTACATTTATTATGCCATTTTGACATGAAAAATGGCAAATAATTTCATTCCTTTTTATTCCCCATTGAAATTCATAGGCTACAATTGGGATCTGTGGTGTTAGGTTAATCACTTTGATAAAATAAAGTGGTGAACAGGTTTCTAAATGGTAGACAATAAATGTGGTGAACAAATTATTTTGTACACTTTTTAAAAGGCGCACTAGACTTTGCAAATGTCAATTCATTATAAAGCTCATGCTAGCAAGGATAAACTAAAAAAATAGGAAGGTATGGTAAATGAGCTCCAAAGTAGGGAACATAAAGTCACAGTTTGCATTATGGAAAAGTACAGGGGGAAAAAGGGGGGGGGGGGCAGGGAAGGTAAGTAGAGTTGCAGAGTAAAGCTGCGTACACACTTCCAATAAATGAACGACCAACGACCGATCGTCTGAGAATTGTTAACAAAAAAGGTGCATAATGACTGACCAAGGACGCTGACAAATGAGGATTGTCGCTGGAAATGAACGATCGTCATGTCAGATCTAATTGAGCGACGATCTTTCTCTATCTATTAGGTTTACGGTCGTTCAGTGATCGTGGATGTTTCTGCAGTACACTTTCTCCTTTCCATGTCAATTCTTGTGTGTTCATTATTGATGGATTATATTTCAACGATTGGATTGTTACAGCATGTACAGAAGTGTGCACAACACGATCATTCAAATATATTCGTGCATAATCGTTGATCATTTGTAATTGTTTGTTTTCTAACGATAATTATTGGAAGTGTGTACCTAGCTTAAGTTGAATTATAGAGGCTGCACCGAAGCAGCACTGTAGTGGAGAAAAGAGAGGGGCAAAACAGAAGTGCTAGAGGGGTAGGAGAGGAGCCGTACAGGGTGGGATACTAGTAAGGAGGGACACGCATAGAACAAGCTAGGACAGTTGTCTTTTCTCAAGCTCCATTTCCCATTTAGCATTGGTTTACTTTATATCTGTTAGGTTAAAAAAAGTAAAGTGCACAAAGTCAGATACTAAAAATGTTATGATTTCTTTCTAGCAAGTTGAATTTGTTTAAACTCCCAGAGAGATGTCTGCACTAAACAGCACACCATAGAAGGTAGTTTGTATTGTGTGAGATAGTCTAAGTTGCCCAAAAATGACAGAACCACTTTGAAATGTTGTTTATTTTATGTGTTTCATGCGCCTATTGCGTTTTTGCCACATTTGTTTTTGGTTAAATCTTTACTTAAATAGAATACAATGTCATAGAAAATATGTGTATTTTTAATACTTGGCAGTAGCAACCCACAGAAGTGAAATTACTAATAATTCACCCAGTGCCTCAGACAACAATAGGCAAAGTAATAAAAATTATGGATGTAACCTATGAAGTCCATTTTAATTCCTAGTCTTATGTTGACTTAAATTTAAATTGAAAATTGTATAGTCAAAAATGTTCTTCTTCTCTTTCCTCTTAGAGACGTGGTTAACCGATACGTATCCTGTGTTTATAAAATTCCAGAAGGTTTGTATCACTGCAACCATAGTAGTGGTATTAAAGCCAGAAGAAGGATGAAGAAATGCTCTGAATGCTGAACTGGTTCCACTCCTTTACAAGCCATGAACCCAGAGATGTATCCATTCCTTGGAATTAGCACAAAGTTTTATCTGTATATCAAATGAATATGTTTCAGGAATTTTACATGCAAGCAATGTTCTAAGCCTGATTTATTAAAGCTCTCCAATGCTGGAGAAGATACACTTTCATCAGTAAAGCTGGGTGATCCAGCAACC
The DNA here is from genome assembly GCF_032062135.1 of Pyxicephalus adspersus. NCBI lineage: Eukaryota > Metazoa > Chordata > Amphibia > Anura > Pyxicephalidae > Pyxicephalus > Pyxicephalus adspersus. The sequence continues at coordinate 130,510,845 of NC_092860.1, read as the reverse complement.
CTGGGATGGATTTCTGCAGTCATTTGTTATTTCCTAGCAAATGTTTTGAAACCTGCACCAGATCCATTTCAGGTTTGCTGGATCACCCAGCATCACTGATGAATGTGTATCTTTTCCAGCCATGGAGAGCTTTAATAAATTAAATTTATTTAAATAAATGTAGTATCAGATGTCCAAAATTAACTATATAAAGGGCACATTAGGCTCAAAAATGTTCTGATTAGGGCCTATTACCAACACTATTTCGCTTTGCCATTCATTGTGAATTAAATCAAAAGCAACTTTGGGGAACAACATTGCAGAGTATTGCAAGGTGCAGTAATGCACTGCAGTGTATTGTGGTGCTCTGGTTTACAAAAATATTGCATGTGCGCTGTTAGGTCTGTTGTGCTGAGTTAGTTAGACCTTTCAAATGAACTGTCTGTTTTTAGACAACGCCAATGAATGTTAAAGGACATTCCACACAAAGATGTGAAATTTGCATGTAAATAGAAATTTGTGTAGAAAGTAAAGGGAAATTATACAGTTTTTACTAGACCAGAGGGTGAAGCGAAATTCTCTGGTAACAAGACCAGTTCCAGTGAGTAGTAAGAGTAAATTTTTTGGAGACACGGCTGACCTGAACAAAACAGGACTTGGTGCTCAGTGGAGATTTTCCCCTCTTGTTGTGACCCAGGACAAGAAGTAATGTGAAATCTCTCCATTCAGCAACAAGGATACCAATAGGAGAGATAGTTACACCCTGCCATATAAATGCCGCAATGAAATTAAAAACCACACAGCAGATAGGTGTTGCCAGATGAATTTACATTGAAAGTGTTTATGGGTGTACCTTTATAATATAAAGTAGAATAAGAAAGTCCATGGAATTATGGAAATCATTCCCAGAATCTAAAGTCCCAGGACAACATACGTCTGACCTTGTATTCATTTTGAAAGAGATATGTGTGACAACAAAACACAGATGACCTGGAAAAACCAGGATTTTTGCAAGCCTTCGGTATGCAAATGTCTTCCATAATTTATGTAAGGGTGGTGTAGATAATGTTCTTTGGTTTTTAAATTCATGCATTGCTTTATCAGTTCAATCATCACAAGTTGTGACGTAGTCTATTAAATCAACAAAGATTACAAAGTGATAGCACTGCCAAATGTACAACAGCTACACCCTATATATACAAAAACACCACAGCTAATGTTAACCAATCGCCTACATTATTTTCATAACATACGCATATTTTTCTACTTAAAGAGAGCGTGTCAGGGTGGATATATAGGACAGCTGCCACTGATGACTTGGACATGCAAGTTTTGAGGATGTTGCCGACCCTCTGGTAAAATTACTGGTTGCCTGCTTCTATCAGAACTCTTCGTCTACATATTTACAATGAAAAAGTAGATTTAAAGTTCTGCTTCATTAAAAACTCTCCATAGTTTTGGATGGAGCAGGAAAGGATTAGGTTACAATCTAAAGCACACTATCTTGAGATTTTTAACACGGAGAACCATTACAAAAACTTTCAGGTCTTCAGGAAACCCATTTTCTAATTATAAATATACACAGCTCACACTATATTAGTTTGTATGGTCAGTGGAAGGATTGCCTGCCACAATTCTGCCCAGTGGGGAACAATGTCACCCTTACAGATAGCCAAAACGATCATCTGTGTCAGGGGAAACTTTCCTCATTGCTCAAGGAACCTCCAGCAACCTTTGAATGAGTGCTGGTTGTGTAACACGGATTTAAAACCGATCTACTAAGGTTTTTTGGAGGATTTTTCTTTGTTGTGTTTTGCTTTATTGGATCATTCAGTTGGAACTTGGTAGATTATGGTAATTTTGTGATAGTTGTCTCTATCTTTCCTGCCTTACCAATGTATATCATGCAACTAATATTACTATTATAACAAGTGCTTAGTAAAAACTTCCAATGGATACAATAATTTTTGACATTCATATAATGAATCTTTTGCTATAATGCTATAATAACTGTCACATAAGATTCTTCTGCAATCCTATTGAAACTGATCAGATTGTACAACTGTATTCTGTGCTCTCTTTACTAAAAACTGTTTACTTAGCAAATAAATAATTCATGGAGCTTAGTAAGTAAGGTGAGGCTGTGTTCACTTCAATCAACCATCATTCAAGGTGAACTTAAGTTCTTATTTCTTTACTATCATGCACTTTGGAAACCAAGAACGTTTAGGTTTTTCCTGTTTTTGGTGTGAGAACCAATGGATAATGTTCAGCACAGTACTATTTTATACTTGAATGCACTCTACAATTCACTTAGAGTCTTAAAACACTAAAGACAGAATCAAGTTCCCCAAATTATTCAATTCCATTATCAGATTTAGTTCTGAAACTAGTTACCAGCGTGGCTATGTTAACCATATTAAAACATGGTATTTGCACCAGGCCCAGTAGTTTAGCCCCCTCCTTCCCCCACAGTCATGAAATCCAGGGCAAAGTTAGATATGCCTTGAGACATGTATTTATTGTAATCAACTGAACAGGAATCCCTCCTCTCAATCTCTACCTATGCATTTAATAAGATTGAGGGAAATGATTCCGCTCACCTAAAAGTCCCAGGGCCCATCGCTGTTACTGGTGCCCTTGTTTTTCGAAATCTGGAACTTATAGGTGAGTCTTAAGATCATTTCAAGAAAAAGAGTGGGAAGAACTGATGGGGTATTTGCCTTCCATACCAATCCTAACATCGTAACGATTTGGGAGACAGTTTAAAAGAAAGCAAGTGTGTCTGCTTGGGAGGTATAAATGTGTGCATGACATCATGGTTCTTAGTGCGCAATGGTCTTACTGTCTTTTAAACCACAGCTGCAGGGAAAGTGATATTTGGCAAAAGATTGAGGTGGAATGTCTACATACTAGGTGTTACTAATTTTCTTGTGTTGTGCTTTCAAATGTTGGCCTTACATAAAAGGAAAAGTGATATTGGCTAAGCTAAACAATGACCAGAGAGGTCAACATTCTGTGACAGAATTCCAGAAATGGACTCAGTCCACCTAGTCAATGGGAAAACAGAAAACTTTACTGGAACCTTAGGGAGCTGTAAAAATACATTGAAACATTTGAGCTTTTGCACCTGTATACCCCTTGTGGACCAGAACAACATTTTACACTTCAGCTATGAGTCTATTGATTTGGCAGGACTTTGTCTTTACTTGTTATTCCAATGTTTTTTAGAACAAGCAAACACATTGTATTCTTTGATTTGTTAATTAAATTCAGGCTTAAAAGTTATAAATATATTTGTGGTATAAAGCATGGTGAAGATGCCTAATAACGGAACAATCTTTTTCTCTCCTTTACATTTTCTTTAAATACACAAATAAAAAAAAGTTTAAATTATGTTTACAATGAGTTTTAACAAATTTACAAAACAGCAAATTAACAATAGCAAAGGAGAGAAAGAGAAGAAGAAATTATTGACACCTGGTCCTCTGTATCTGCAGACACAGCAGCTGTGGTGGAGGTGGAAGTACAGGGTGTTCTAGGAAGAACCAGGATGCTTTGCAGAGGGTTTTTTGGGTGTACCCAAGGTTGTAGTAGTGTACCTAGTACACCCAAGGTTGTTTTGGTATCTGGATTCTCACACCAAACTTACTATCATTTGTATATTCTTCAGATTTCAAAAAAGATGCTCACAAACTATTCACGTCTACACTGGATAGGTCTGCTTTTTGGTTAAAAAAAACATGATAAGATAAGACATGAATCTAAGATATCAAGTAGAGATGAGCAAAAAAAATACAACTGCATTCCACCTTTTATTTATGCAAATCAGTGGCAAATCTTATTCCAAATCTTATTGATTTTGATTAACAAAATAATTTTAGATTTAAAAAAAAAATCTTTGCCAGCAAAAGATATACATGTCGAGGGGATTATCTATATTGCAGACTGGCATAGTAAGGGCCACTGGTTTAGTCCTCAGTGGAGGTTATCTGTTGGGTATCACATATACATGGGACAGAGTAGTTAAACAAGGAACATTCTATCCAGCTACCATAAAACACTGACACGTTGCAGAGATATGTGGGTCATGTAAATGCTAGTAGTAAACTATACCAGGACTCCAAAGCACAAAATAAAAAAACAATGCCCTTCCAGTGGAGTTTACAAAGTGAGTCATACAAACACAGAGCAGCATACCAGGGCAGGACACCAGTATACACGGAAAAGAAATGCAACTTTTCCAGACAAGTTCACAAAGTGTATCATACTAAAAAAGCACTAAGTTAGAACTTCTGTCAAAGAATGGACAGGACACCCTACCAGAGAAATTGAAAAGGTTGGTAATAAACAGAAAAACCACAAACCAGGAGAGTAATTCCTAAAGAACTGTGTATTTCAAAAGTGCATCACACCAGGAAAGGGCTTTCTAGACACTTTTTTTTTAGCTTTACACAGGAGTAGAGAATGGTTAAAAGAAAACCTGTATTTAATTATTTTGTGTTATTTAAAAGTGTTTGAAAAATGGAAAATAGATTGCAAGGTGATGGTGTACTGACAGCAGCTGTCACTGGAAATAGTGTTGGTGTTTGAATTCAGGTTGTCCTTATAGTCGACCCGAATATGGCTGTTCCAATTCGGGTAGACCCGACACGAAAAAAACGATTCAACGGCAAAAATAATGGATAAAAAAATGTAAAACAAGTGTTAAAAAAAGTAAAAATTAATTTTAAATTAATTTATTGAGTGTTTGTGTTTGTTTAACATTTTTTTTTTTTACAGGTTATCCTACAATGACATGATATCTCTTACGCTGTAACACACTTTCCAGCACAGAAATATTATGATATATTTGTTACATTTTTCTTTTATCCGTCGCTAGAAAAATGTAACAAATGTATCATATTACTGTGCTAGAAAATATGTTACAGAGTAAGAGATACTTGTGGGACATCTTCTTAATGATTGCAGCTGTGTCTGCAATCATTGAGAAGAATGTGCTATCTCCCGAGGCATTACAGGTTAAATAACCTGTAGTGCCCCGGGGATGGTAGTGGAACTGCAGAGTTCATGTGCAGTTCAGTTCCCACGGTCACATGACCGTGGGAACCTTGCGGTCACAGCTGTGACTGCAGGCGATCCCCGGGGCACTACAAGTTAATTAACCTGTAGTGCCCCGGGGATCATAGTGGAACTGCAGAGTTTATCCGCAGTTCAGTTGCCATGGTCACATGACCGTGGGAACCTTGCGGTCACAGCTATGACTGCAGGCGATCCCCGGGCACTAGAGGTTGAATGGGGACAAGTTTCCCCATTCATCACATCTAGTGCCCTGTGTTCCTGGATAGAGAAACTCTATCCAAGAACACATACTACTGGCAAAAGCAATCAGTGATCGCTGTTGCAGTCCTGTAGTATGTGTTCCTGGAAAGAGTTTCTCAATCCAAGAACACAGGACTCCCTGTGTTCTTGGATAGAGAAACTCTATCCAAGAACACATACAACCAGTAAAGGGCTGCAAGAGTAATCTGATTGCTCTTGCAGCCCTTAATAGTACCTAAACAAACCCAAGTCTTCCACTATTGACTTCAATGGTGTTGGAATTCGGCATTCAATCACCCGAACAATAACTCACTATACGATCAAATAGCTGTCGAATCGAATAGTGAGATTTTCAACCAACACTAACTGGAATGTTTGCCCACAATGGAAGATTTCACCTCACCTTACTTGCAGTCTCAAATACAACAGTTATTAAAAAAACTAATAAAGTAACAAATTACCCTCACTACCATCAAAATATTGCTCTCTCTCTTTATTGAGGAAGAAATATAGGATACTAGCAAAATCCCCTCCCCACTAATAACAAAACAAATATTTCCTATCCCCATCTAATAGAAAAAGTAGTAAAATAAAGAAGACATGGAAGTGAAAAGCATTGGCACCAGCTAGTCATAAGGAAAGCAAATTCTACCCTTGGGCAGCAGGTGCCTGGATACATATGTATATTTTCCAACATGTAAAAAACCAAATATAGTGACAATTCTCTAATGCAGCGGTCCCCAACCACCGGGCCGCGGCCCACTACCGGTC
>NC_092860.1:130491637-130504495 GCF_032062135.1 Pyxicephalus adspersus | reverse complement strand
CCCCCCCCCCCTGGTCCTCAGAGAAATTTCCTTCCGTGAAACCGGTCCCTGGGGCCAAAAAGGTTGGGGACCGCTGCTCTAATGTCCACGGGTACAATAACATATGATATAAGTTTAGGTTTACAAAGTCCTCTGTTGCCCCCCTTAAGACACACACATGTGCCCACACTCCTTGCTGGTGATGGTGATCCGTAGTGATTACAATCTGTCCATAAATCTTCAAGCACTTGTGCAGTCATTTCCTATAGACTTGAAATGGGACATATTTGTATAGGTAGATTATTGATCCATTTAGGTCAATGGGAATTCATTGCACAGTCCCAGGCAGTAGGCAAAGAAAATGAATTTAGAATATGTTAAAGACAGTGGTAAGAAATGGTAACGAAGAACATTGTATCTAACCTGAACTTGTCCCTAATGTAGACAGATACACTTACAAAAACAAAACCCCCAAAAACATTATTTTGCCAAAAATCTATCAGACACAAAGCTACTTATGAACATTTTATTGTCGTTTTAATTTCGGAAAATTTACACATTAGGAAAAATGCATTTTCTAACTTCTTATGTTTCTTTTGATTAATAGTATGTATAGTATATAGTACTATGCAATTGTAAACCAGAAAACTACTTTAGTTTTAAGTTGGAGTATTCACATTGTATAAAGATTTCAGTGGTGTCCAGTTGCATTTTCCCAGAAGCTGCATTCCATTCATGTAATGTGTATTTCCTGTGGTAAGCAAAACTAATAATGCTTTCTCTACCTCGAGCACCAATACATTTCAGTTTCCTAATGTGTGTGCACTTCCAGTGAATTCTGTCACTTCTGTAAGTGACTTCTAATGAATTGACAAAGCTGCATTATGGTAAATTCGATGTTTTAAATACAGAAAGTTGGCAGAAACTGGGACATTTACATTTGCTTTACATATTTTTTGGATAAACATAATAGCTGCCATTGCTGGTCTTGGTGGTTTTGAATCAGAAAATGCTATAGATGTTTCTTTTGAACAGTAACACAAACAAAAGGATAGCTGTCATTTCAAATCAAGGTAAATACCATTTTTAAGTAAGAGCACGCAAATTGAATGTGTACTACTATAACAGTGGTTTCCACAAAACCACAGTTTAGCCAACTGTATGTCTATGTCGAAGTATGGAAAATGTATTATTACCCATCCACTTCTAAAACAATAAAAAAAAACCCAGTGAAACCCATTGCGCTTTGCAAGGAATAGGTTCTTGCTAAATATGCCAGTGACCTCCTGACTGCAAAATCTAAAAACCACTTCTCTGTTCTGATCCTCCTTGTATCCTATATTTAGCTTTTTAAACTCTATACTACTCCATAACTTCTCCATTTAGCTTATAATGATCCTGTGCTTACTTAGATCTCCTTTTACCTTTTTGGATGATCCTTACCTATTTAATTATTTACACTATGTCTTCTATTTATTTTGTTTTTTTACTGTTGGTGTATTAATGGGTGCTCTTCTTGGACACCTTCTATACTTCATCTATATCCAGTCTTTGCCAGTTGAGTAAGCTAGTTAGCTAACTGTTGTTTCAATATTATTTCTGTAGTGATGATACTAAAATCTATTTTTTTTAGCTTCCAATCTCGCTTCCCCATTATCTCTAACTATTGGCCATCTCTGCTTTCATTTCCTTTATCTTCCTTAAGCTTTATGTGGATAAAACAGAACTAGTATTTCTTCTTTGTTAGCCCCTCCCTGACTGCCAGTTAAACAGAAAACTTTACTAAAAGATCCAATGCCCTGTACAGACATCTGATTATTGTCACTGGAAAAAATCTTTTGTGGTTGTTTCTAGTGGCAGATGAATGAACAATTCTGTTTTTTGCAGTGAGGAGGACGATCGAGCGTCATTTGCTGTTGGTTGTTCATCATACTGCCAGGCCAAGCAGACTGATGAACAGCATTGGGAGACCACTGTACACAAACTAGATTCAGATAAGCATGACCATTTTATCAAGACAACCGGCTGAACTAAGAACTAATTTGTTGGATGTTTTCCAAAATGACACCTCTACTCTACTAATAAATATGACCCTTTTGTCACTCCTTGCCCTTAAAATGCGACCTTAAAACCCATGTTAAACAAGCACACATTTTCAGCTGTAAGTTATTCACTGCCACTCAACTAATAATGCTTCCTACTCCACCATAAAAAGGCTTACCTTTGTCATTTACCTCCTGTTTCCATCCCATAGCCATTGGAAGATTAGGCACATACAAGTAGTGCTATATGCCCTATGGTTTCTTCTTTTGACATTGCTTTGCTATAGTACAATATGTACTTGAGTCAGAAACAATATACAGACTGTACTAAATTCTATTGTTATATTTGTGTATACTGCAACACATTTATGTTTGCTTTTGGATTACCCATGCTATGCTACAGCTGGCCTAATAAAAGTACAGCACTTACATATATTAAAAAGCATTAGATAATTAAACATGCATATGTACATATATTACACACAAGGGAAAAATTGCTGCCAAGACAGAAAAAATCAGGTCTCTTATAGTACGATTTTATTAGGCAGCATACTGTAAAATAGAGGCAGTTTTCCCACCAAAGGATAACAAAAATTGATACAGTTTGTGCATTACTACAATTGTCAGACTTCAGCATACTTTAACATGCTGAGGTCTTTGTATGGGGTAAATTCTCATTCACTTCACTCCTGCAATCTGGTTACAGCAAACATTAGGAATATGTTAGGAGATCCATCAGAATCATAACATATGTAAACATGGCATAAATAATTATAGTGTGGATTGCATATTATCACAAATCATCTATATTAAGTTCAGCAGTTTAATCAGCTGTAAACTTTTATCCACACTGCAAATTACACCTTTTATTATTGTCAACATAAGAAGCAACATAAGAGGACATTGTAATGTCATGCAAATAAATCTTGCCATCTGTATGTCTGAGGCTGTAAGTACATATGTGCACATAAATAGGTAAATATTATTTATGAACATGCAATATCACCAATTGTGCAGATTACCCAACCCAGTCCTAACATATAGTCAGGCATACATAATATTTATTTCAACATCCCAAACTAGATGCTGAATGTCATCTGTATCCTATCCTATAGCATAGACTAAAGCTGCGTACACACTTCCAATTTTTATCGTTGGAAATGAACGACGAACGATCGATTGGTCAAAAATCGTTCGTAAAAAAAGTAACCAACGACGCCGACGAACGAGAATAGTCGCTGGAAATGAACGACCGGACCGGCGGATCGGATTGGACGACGATCGTTTACCATCTATCGTGTGTACGGTTGTTCATTGATCGTCCATGGTCAGAGCATGCGTGATGAACGAACGTTCGTTCACTTCCTGTCGTGCACGTCACTTCCTGTATCGCTCAAACGATCGCATCTATTGTGTGTACAATATCTGCGAACGATCGTGTCGTTATCTGCATGTACAGGATCGGTGCTATACGATCGTTCGCCGATATCGTGCAGGATCATTCGTCGTTCGTTTACCAATGATAATTATTGGAAGTGTGTACGTAGCTTTAGGGTCTGATTTATTAAAGCTCTCCAAGACTGGAGAGAATACACTTTTATTAGTATAGTTGGGTTATCCAGCAAACCTGGAATTCATTTCTTAAAAGTAATTTGCTATTTGTTAGAAAATGTTTTGAATCCTGGACCAGATCCATTCCAGGTTTGCTGGATCACCCAGCTTCACTGATGAAAGTGTATCCTGCCCAGCCTTGGAGAGCTTTAATAAATCAGGGGCACAGTGTTAGCTCTCTGTTGACTAATCCCCTTCTCCATGTTTTTTGGGTATTGACCTAGTCTATGGTGGGACCTAGGATCTTGTCACTAACTATGACTGTTTCTAACTATGAATAAATTACCTATTCCTGTATTTTTTTTGCTCTCGATAATTGTTTCCACAACCACCTAGCACTATTTTTTTTACTTCTTCCTATCTATACTTGTAAAGTAAACCTGGGGAACCTTGACCTGAGGGTAAACTTAAAGCAAATTAAAGTGCTTTTTTCATGGGGCTTTGGAAAAGACCTGGCTCTACTTTGAATTTATAACCTATGCCTAATCTCATGGGGACATGTAAAGATTATGTGGTAACAGTTTTCAATTCATGATTCTAAAACCTAAAATGTAGTTCTAAATTCTAAAATGTAGTTGTCCTAAAGGAACAATTTAAAACCTCCCTGTTGATGAACCCTGAGATTCATTTCTTCAGTGATGTTAACGTACATACACATGTTAGGTGTTTGAGCACGACCATTCGTCTTGGCCAAAAATCTGACATGTATACAGTGGTCCCCCAGTGACAACCCTGGTGGATTGATGAACAACCGATTGGGATTTCCTATGGATAAGAGCACAGCAGGGTGTCATTCTCTTGTCACCTCCCATGGAACAGAGAGACACTGTGTGTACAGTACTCATTATTTCATTTGTCACTGACAAGGATCATGAAAAATTGTTAACAGCAACAGTGATCTGACATCTCTTCAGGACTTTACAGAAGTCATCTAACATAGGCACCACATGGTATATTCACTGCAGTCCTACATTTCTTTACTAACAAATGTACAAAAAAATCATTGTACTAGATGTCTTGTAAACCATCAAAAGCAATATAACTTTATGTTTATTTCACCAACTATCCAGTTGGAATCTCAAATTAGCTAAACCCAAAACATGTGTTGGGACCATAACAAACACTGCTTTGCTCACAATATCGCTCCAGCTTTTCTATTCTGGCTGTCCAAAAACTGAGAGTTTGAATTTAAAGGCAAGCAAACCCTCTAAGAAATAACATTTTTTAAATTGATGTTATATAAAAAGGAATAGGGTATTACGTTGCAATGTATACTTTTTTCCCCAAGGCTATCTTTACATAATAAGTAATAATCTCCACTGGCTAACTGACATTAGGATACTTGTGGGTGGGTAAAACTGCAAACATTGCAATATGCATTTCAACTTTAGCAGTTTACCTGTAGTTTTTGTTAAGGATTATTTTTTCTGTAGTGTATATATTTTAAATCCCAGGTTTAATTATTAATAAAAGGTTGTTATATAGCTTTAGTTTGGTGGTGATAAAACATTTCAAACAAGCTCCCAGCCATGATTTTCTAGAAATAGAAAGTGATTTTATAAAGTTTATGCACAAGGTTGGGTGGAACAGTATATCAAATGCTAATCACATGCAGCCGCATCCAAGATAAAAAAAATCTCCATAGGGACAGTCAAGATGAGCAGGACTCATAATAGTTGTTTTCTGATGCTTATGAATCTGTTAGGTCCTCGGGCTCTTACGCTCCAGTTAATTGGTTCACACTGTATACTTTTGCTGACACAAGACCTAAATGCAATGTCAGAGCTTGCAGATATGAATATATTGTACTATGCACACAAGCTCAGACGCACCCCAGGCACCTGAAGCTATGTTCTCACTTTATTCATTATTTTTTTATAGCTCATTACCACAAGTCTTGGAGTATCAAAAGCATCCAGTAACATAAGGCAAATTTTCCCACAAGCCACAGGATCAGAGTTGGGGGTGTTATAGTTGTTCCCCTAAATATTGTTTCCTACCTGTATAAGAAAGGTGCCCTAGACTTGAATACTAAATGAGACACAGAGCCTGATTTATGGGTAATCCAGCAATATTTAAATAGATTTCTTAAAATAAAAAATAGTTGCTATTAGTTGACTAATGCTTTCAATACTGGACCACATTTATTAGGCATTTGCTGGATCATCCAGGTTCTCCCATGATAGCCTATCTTCTTCAGTCTTGGAGAGCTTTAATAAATCAGACCCATAATTATATTTTAGTAGGGAGCCTAAAGTTTATGTAAGTCAAAAGTGTTTATTCTAGGATGACAAAGGACTGCAACCTCTGTCAGTTTTTCTTTCTCTATAGGGCTTCATTGGAAGGATTTCCCATGACTTCCTTTCAAACTGATCATGTTTTACCAAAGGGAAAAAAAGCAACAAGGACACAGACAGAATTATGAATTCTGACAAGTGTTGGAACCTTCTCCTACATAATAATAGCAGCTGTAGAGTTCCCCTTACTTCTTCATAGTAAAAAGGGACTATTTTTCAGGGAGTGGTAGAACATTTCTCTACTGGGGCCCTAGATAGCAGAAAAAAAATTGTCAGGAGTTTCATTTCTGTTCCATTTTATCTAAAGATAAGAGCAAGCTTGGGAAAATCTCTAACAAGGACCTCTCTACTTTCTAAGAGAGAAATATCTGCCTGGAGTCCACTATCAGGGAATAGAACTAGAACAAGAGATCTAAATCTTCTCCTCTTATTTCAAAGATATTGAGTTGGCATACGCTTTATTAGAATCTACAGGTGTTGATTTTTTATGTCTTTGTCTTCCATCTTGCAAAAAAAACCTGGTGGTTTTGGTAGGTATGGTAGTCCCAACCCACTTACTGTTCCTTACTTATATGAATGTCTATTACAATAATGGACAATAATGAAGTATATAAAGCAAGAAATATAGGGCCAGACTTAGCAATTATGGATCCCGATTAGTCTGGGTTTGGAGGTGCTCAGGTAATTTACAGGGGTGCAGAGGGAAATTTGAAGGCGATTCCTATTATTGGACTTTACTAGAGATAGCTAATGAGATACAAAAAATTTGACTTATCCAAATCTCTAACAAAGTTTATGCACATTGAAACTAGGCCAATCAAACTATACACTTGAAGAATCAATACAAAATCAGCACAATTTGCATATAAGTAAAATATGAATAAAATTGGTTTTCCTGTATCTTGTTGAACATTCATAGACTTTATAAACATAAATTTCTCAGCTTGCCATTAAAGTCTTTAAGATTGTAGCTTTTTTTGAGCCTCTCCTGTTTGTATCTGTCTGTTATTAGCAATACCTATGTATTGTACAGCGCTATGTAATATGTTGGTGCTATGTAAATACAGTTTATTAATATTAATAAAGTGGAACTGAACACTTCTGAGCATGGTGCCATCTTTCAGACTGCAGTTGCCATGGTGCTGTAAATGTGATCAGTTATGAAAGTTTGGTTGAGAGCTGACGTAAACAAAATGCCAACTGTGACAATTATATTTAAAAGCCTGCTTTAGGAAGGAGATCTAAATCTTCTCCTCTTATTTCAAAGATATTGAGTTGGCATACGCTTTATTAGAATCTACAGGTGTTGATTTTTTATGTCTTTGTCTTCCATCTTGCAAAAAAAACCTGGTGGTTTTGGTAGGTATGATAGTCCCGACCCACTTACTGTTCCTTATTTATATGAATGTCTATTACAATAATGGACAATAATGAAGTATATAAAGCAAGAAATATAGGGCCAGACTTAGCAATTATGGATCCCGATTAGTCTGGGTTTGGAGGTGCTCAGGTAATTTACAGGGGTGCAGAGGGAAATTTGAAGGCGATTCCTATTATTGGACTTTACTAGAGATAGCTAATGAGATACAAAAAATTTGACTTATCCAAATCTCTAACAAAGTTTATGCACATTGAAACTAGGCCAATCAAACTATACACTTGAAGAATCAATACAAAATCAGCACAATTTGCATATAAGTAAAATATGAATAAAATTGGTTTTCCTGTATCTTGTTGAACATTCATAGACTTTATAAACATAAATTTCTCAGCTTGCCATTAAAGTCTTTAAGATTGTAGCTTTTTTTGAGCCTCTCCTGTTTGTATCTGTCTGTTATTAGCAATACCTATGTATTGTACAGCGCTATGTAATATGTTGGTGCTATGTAAATACAGTTTAATAATAATAATAAAGTGGAACTGAACACTTCTGAGCATGGTGCCATCTTTCAGACTGCAGTTGCCATGGTGCTGTAAATGTGATCAGTTATGAAAGTTTGGTTGAGAGCTGACGTAAACAAAATGCCAACTGTGACAATTATATTTAAAAGCCTGCTTTAGGAAGAATGATTAAAACTTGATGACGCTAATACTGTGGTAGCCAACGTTGTTCCATAGGGCTAGCTATGTTTTGTGCAAGTGATCAATGTCAAGGTTTTAATATCAGCAGAAATAGATAGTCCTGGTGTAAGGTGTGGTTACGCTCAGTGGTAGCACAAATACACTGGGATTACCGTGGTGATATTTAAAAACACAACAAAACAACCAGCACCGTACCTCAACACAAAGGAATCAATCGTATGAAATCATGCAAACATTACTAAAAAAAGTGAGGAATACTAACATATAAAATATATTTCCGTAATACAGAGGTTACATCTGCATGCCTATTGTTCAAACAATTGTGCAAAATACTAATGCAAACTGCAACAGAAGTGGGGTTGTTAGAGGTTGTATTCACATATTTAAAAGAAATAAATCAGATTTGGTTTAAATTGAATTCCAGGGGAAACTACCCTGTTGAAATATATTCATGTAAACGATTTCACATGTCAAAAGTTTTGCAATTTTGTTCAGTCAGCCTTGTGATTCAAACATGCCTTCTAATTGCACAGCCAGTCAGGTGACACGGCTATTCTTATTGCAGCTTATCTGCTCAGTGAGCAGTGAATCCGTACTGTAATAATGGTGATTCATTATGTAATGACATTACTCACCCTTTTTATGAAAGTAGCAGAAGAGTGTGAATCACAAGACTGGCTAAACAGAAATTCAAATCTTTTTTTGCAGGTGAAATAGCTTGTGTGTATTTTTCTGTTTTGATGCAGATCGTCTTTAAACATTTTGCCATCCTGATCACTTCAAAGTTGATGTAATCTAATAAAAAGATGAAAACATAGAATTTTTATAGATTTGGGAAGGCTGGCAAAACTCTGTGTTATTGCTATCTGCATCCCCATGGATGAATTAGGGCATAGTCCACAAGCAGGGCTCGTAGGGTTGGCAGGGGCACCACATAACCCAGCACACATCATGTTACTGCCAATGAACCAATCTTCCATCACTATTTAGCCAAGACCTTGTTGTTGCTTTTCCTGCATATTTTGTGCAGTTTTGTCACTGGATTGCTGTACTTACAATTCACCCATTTAGGGACAGCTGGGACCAAACTAAATGCAAAGCCGGGTGACAACTTACTTTATTCTTGTAGTAAATGGCAGGTGTACTGATTCTGTGAGGCAAACTCTTGCAGTCTTTGCACAACCAGCCATGGATGGCTACAACATCTCATGTTGGTTGTTTGATACTAAGGATAGCCAGTCAATTTGGAAGGAGGGGAGGAATTGTTGTAAGGCGGGGGGGGGCAGAAAGTGTAAAACCAGTCAGGATTAATAATATAGAGACTACTTCCATTATATGTCCTAGCGATCATAGCTACTGAGAGAGAAAGCTGTGAAATACTCAATTAACAAAGCCATGTGGGTGCCACATGTGATAACATGGCTTTATTTCTATCCAAAAAGGTTAGCATAAGCCCCAGCATTAGTAATACTAAAATCTAAACTGAAAGACAAAGGAGGATTCCAGGACGACGCGGGACCCAATCAAGAAATCCTCCAGAGGGATTGATGGATGGGAAAAAGTAAAGGTGAGTTTGTTTTTTTAGCTTAGCTCCACCCTAATGGTGGTGGTGGGGGGCTTTTTTCCATAATATGCAAGTATGCACAGCATCATGGCATGCACCTAAAAGAACAACTGTCATTGCTACACCCCCCCCCCCCCCACACCAACATATTTGCATATCCATAAACCACTAGTAAACCTAAAGTAAGTTTACATCTGCTTGAAAAAAATTTGCATAAGAAGTGCGCATCCCTTTATATTTAAGGGTGATTTCAATTACGTTTTATGCTAAGGTAAAACTTACAATTACCAATCAAGCAGTCATCACTAGTCTACAGGACTGAAAGTTTAAGGAAATCTACGTAGGACTCAGCAAATAAACAAAAAAACAAATCAAGTATTGCATATTATCCAATAAAAAATGGAACATGACTGAAGTACCCTCAGCTCTTCTGTGTACTGTCCATTGGAACATTTTTAAATTATCTTGAGCTGTTACTATGTTATCATTTTGTTTTAGATGCTGTGATTTCATTACAGGGGCTGCAAGAGATCTATCCTCAGGAACCAGGAGGAGGAGTACAAAGTCTCTGCCAGTCTCTGTGATGAGTGACCAATCAGAAGCAGAGGTATGTCCCTGAAGAATCTCTACCTGTCACACAGAAGAGCTCACAATCTAATATCCTTAACCTAGTCATTATTTTTCTAAAATTATTTATTTGGCAAATATTTTCCTAATCCCAAAACAAAGCTTCAATCCAGGTTTGCTGGATCACCCAAGTTCACCCAAAAAATCTATCTTCTCCCAAAAAGTCTATCTTCTCCAGTCTCTATGCTTTAATAAATCTGGTATGTTTTCAGGAATTGGAAAACGTGTTCAAACTCAATGCAGACACCTGAGGTTTAAACCTAAGAAGCAAGCGCTGATATGCAAGAGTGGTAGCCTATATTAAAATATAGTCTAGACTGTACATATTTTATTTTATGTATGTTTTTTTTATCCAGGAAGTGTTTTATTTGTAAATTGTCACTTGCAATGGAAATCTTATCCTAATCCCTTGTTATTATATGACCGCCCACATGCACAGAACAGACAAGGTCCCAAAGGGTATGAGTCCAATACATCTTTATAAACAACAGCTGGACCAGCAAAGTGCTACTGCATATGAGAGAGACATATAAAGAGCCCAAATGTCCTTGTTGTGAAACACAGTCCCTGTGTAACTTCCTCCTCCCCAGCTGTCCCTGGATTTGATGTAATGTACAAAACTCAACTAGGGATGAGCGAGCGAGTTTTTAAAACTCGATCTTGCAGCAAATTCGGCCATTCTCGCTTACCGAAATTGTAAGCGAGAACGGCCGGTGTAAATTCGGTGCCAATCAAGATCGAATTTTAATTAAAAAAACAAACAAAAAAAGGTGGACTGTGCTAATCATTGAATGCAATGAACTCAACAAATAAACATTCTGTTATATTAATTAAATAAAGGGTTACATTGCACTAAACTGTTCAGTTCCTTGCATATTAATTCATGTGTTACATTCAAATATGGCACCATATGGGACTCCTGTTTGTTGGTAAACATACATATTCAATGAGGATATAATTAATAATCACAGCAGTGAATCTTAATATTAGCTGTAATTATCAACAGTTTTGTTTTTGTTTTTATTGATATTACAAAATTCAGTGAGGGTTGGGGGGTCATTGAAAAACTAGGAGTATCCCAAAGGACATGCATAACAGCAATGTGTATAGATGTAAGGTTGGCCTTAATGTTTAGTATACAGTATATGCTTATTCATCAAATCAGCTGAAAGAAGATTCACCCATTAAAGTAGATTCTTGCATTTACCCTCATATAGTGTACAGGCATAATATCTGGCCAACTGGTTGGTAGCTATGCTATATTTAATTGAGACTAATTAAATTATACCTGTAGCCCTTAATATTATTGCTTGGTAGCATTACACAGACAGCATGGTATTTTTTATGCTTACCTGTCCACTCGGTGGCGCTATTTTCTGTAGCATCTAAAGATATCTATTTACCTTTGAAGTTTTTTAATGCAATTTTAAAATTGAAAACAACAGGTTAACCTTGATGCCAAGCAGGCAGTCACAGGTGATCATCTATAACAATGAGAACTGAGTTTCTTATTTAAATAACGTCTTTTGCATTGATTTCAAATGAACCTGGCAACACGCCTAATCCACACACTTCTTAAGGGTTAGCATCTCAAAAAGATCTGAAGTCAATGGAGCAGCATGACAGCCAGGTAGCAAGTGTTTTCCTTACTTTATCTTCTAGTAAAGTTTTTAAATAAAAGGTACTATAAGGAGTCTGCAATTACCTTTATTGGCCAGAAAACATTACTTTGAGTTCCCTGACTTTACCTGCCCCTGGGCTAAAAGTGTCTGCAGACAATATAGGAAATTTCTAGATCCTTGTGTTTAGTCTGCAACATTTGTATAATTGTAGACACCTCCACAAGTCTGACTATCTGAACCTTCTCAGGACAGTGTTGATTTTTGATATGACCAAATGACCATTGCTGTCTGCTGTTTAAAGGCCATGTCATATAAGCTATCCTGTCACTGGCAGAAACAGCCCAGAACAGGATTTCTAATGCCCCCTTCATACCTGTAGTAAAAAATTGCATGTTCCGGGGTGCATAGCAAGCTGCTGTCTTCGCCTGGTAGTGGAAAACACATTTACACACAGTTGTAACTGAGGCTGTAGCGATTCTTCCAAAAGCAACCATGCAGCCAGATATTAATATTAATAAACAGGATTTATATAGCGCCAACATATTACGCAGCTTTGTAGCTTAAGTAGGGGTTGCAAATGACAGACGAATACAGACAGTGACACAGGAGGAGAGGACCCTGCCCCGAAGAGCTTTCAACCTAGCAGGTGGGGAAAGAAATATGACTTGTTGCTTATTGGAACTGTACTATGTTCCAATGCAGATGTAGACACAGCCACAAAACCGTTCCCAACCACTCCCATTCACTTGAATAGTAAAGGTTGGGACTGCCCTTGAGCAGAACACAGAACACTGTGATTCACTGCTGGTCTGAAATGACCTTAAAGATACTATTCATCTACTTCCATGGAGATGCGGTGGGGCAGCAGTGAAGGTGTGACAAATCACTGGTCGTGCTAGCAAATCTTTAAACCAGTTTAATGCTCACAGTTATAGTTGCAGGCAGTGACAGGTTTATGTGTCATGCTGCTTCCATACAAGAGATAGAATACTTTATTTGGTAGGTAAATCTCATACACATAGATTTTCTGAAAG
>NC_092860.1:130490406-130491155 GCF_032062135.1 Pyxicephalus adspersus | reverse complement strand
TCTATTCTACAGAACCTTTGCTTTCAGAAAATCTATGTGTATGAGATTTAAGGCCTAACAAAATGCATTTAATTAATGTGCAAGGTAAAAAGATTACTCCAGAAGCAAAAGGGTTAAAGTAATGGCGGTCTGATATTTTATGTAAAAAACAACATATCTCCCCTCCTGTTGTGTGATACATCCCCCACCTCCTAGATTGTAAGCTCTTCTGGACAGGGTCCTCCCCTCCTCCTCCTGTGTCACTGTATCTGTCATTTGTAACCCAATTTATTGTACAGCGCTGTGTAATATGGTAGCCCTATATAAATCCTGTTTATTAATGATAATAATAAAAATAACAGAGATGCAATGTTGGTGGTCAGATGTGAAAGCTGGAAACAACTTTAAACCTGGCTGCTCCAAATAATGAAAACCAGTTGTCACGGCTTCATGCAGGAGGAAACATTGGACTCCCAGCAGGGACATGTTTGTAATATTCTCCTGGAAGGAAAGCCCTTTATCCTCCTCTATGTCAGGGTTATACTATAGGGATTCAGGGCTGCATTACACTGAGCCCTCTGAAGCTCGGGACAAGTTTTAACGTCTCGGCTAAGTCTCGCGAGATTTGCTCTGCACACTGGGTAAGATAGAAGTTCTCGCGAGACTGGAGAGAGTTCCCACGCCTGTTGTGTCTGAGGCTGTGAGAAATGCCGCAGCCCCGCCCCCTCCTCCCGGGAAGTGAGAGCTGTGTGAGGCTGCAGGCGGGGGAT
>NC_092860.1:130448579-130487224 GCF_032062135.1 Pyxicephalus adspersus | reverse complement strand
TATACAGTGTATGGTGTGCTGACAGGGCTGCCATGGGATGGGAAGGTCCTTGTAGTGCCTGTGGGTTGTGTCATAGAGCCGCACATACAACACAGCCCTTTCCCTGCCCTCCATTGTAATGAATGCAGCCTGGGTGCCCGGTTGGCATGGCCTGGTATATCCTTGCCTTGCCCCTGTCCATGAGTTGGTATGAAGCCCATGAGGCAGTGGACATATCCTGGAAGCTGAATGCCTGCACTGTTTGCAGTTCTGATTGCTCACTAAGCACACATACCCCCTCCCCTAATAAACCACAACACATTGCTCCTGATTTATTAAAGCTTTCCAAGACTGGACAATAAAGACTATCATGGGAGAACCTGGGTGATCCAGCAACCCTGGAATAGTCCAGGATTGAAAACATTTTCCAACAAAAAGCAAATGATTCCTATGAAATCCATTCCAGGTTTGATGTATTACCCAGATTATCCCATCATTGTCTATCTTTTCCAGCCTTGGAGATTTTTGATAAACCAGGCCCAATGGGAGCTTGTGTGGTAAATGAAGAGACTTCAGCATCAGAAGTGTTGGATCATTGGCCTCCTGCTAATCGATGAGGTTCAGTCTGATGCCTCTTTCATCTTTAATGCGTGCTTGGTGAAGTAGGATCTGATGGACTGAACCACAACACTCAGGGACCAGGCATCTGGTGAAATGACCACTAATTCAATAACTCATCCAATAACCTACTAATGACTTCCTCACTCATAACCTCATCACACGCATGGCTACAAGACTTTATTAGAGCTGCCCCGATTCTCTAGAATAGTCTTCCTCGTCCTATTCGTCTTGCTTCTACTTTCTGCTCATTTAAAAGAGCACTCAAAACTCAAACTTGCCTACCTGTCTTCTGTCTCCTAAACCCTCACTACTTCCCACCACTACATATCTCCCCTCCTATCATGCGCTTTTTCCCCCACCTCCTAAATTGTAAGCTCTTCGGGACAGGATCCTCTTCTCCTCCTGTGTCACTGTCTGTATCTATCTGTCATTTGCAACCCCTATTTAATGTACAGCGCTACGGAATATGTTGGCGCTATATAAATCCTGTTTATTAATAATAATAATAATAATAATAATAATATTAATAATAAAAGACGGTAAGGATCAGATAGCTGTCAGTAACCTGTGTTTCAGGTTTTTTTTCTACTAGAATGCTATCTCACTGAACAAGAGCACTCCCACCAGATTTCAAACTCTTTGGGAAGACACAAACCTTCCAAATACTCATTCATGTCTTTCTCTGCACAAACCATTTTTCAATGGCATTTTAAGCCAGTTGTATTAGTCTTGGCGTGGAGTAAAATAGACCTTCAGCTTTCATGAAAGGATCTCCAGAAGGTCCACTTGCATAGGAAGCCTCTATTTGGTAAGAGCCATGTACTATTAAAAGGGAATTCCAGGGACATTGGCACACAAATATCAACAAGCCGTTTGGGTTTGCTTGGTACTATGAAACAGAGAACCTGCCCATTGCAATGATGAGCATAAAGTGAGGTCAGGATCTTATGGGCAGATGTTCCATGTTTTTCCTATATTGGGATCACCTGAATTTTCAGTAGCTATGAGGTATGGATGTACCTGCCATGTGCTAGCAGAAATGATGGGGTTACTACAGACTGACACATGCAGGCTCCTACTGCTGCTGTATTTATTTAGCACCGACATATTACACAGCGCTGTACAAAGTCCATAGTCATGTGTCCATAGTCATGGCTGTCCCTCAAAGGGGTTCACAACCCGATGTCCCTACCTCATCATGTCATGTCATCAACACAGTCTCAGGTCAATTTTGGGGGGAAGCCAATGAACCTAACCGTGAGTAATCAGAGGAAACCCACGTAAACACAGGGAGAACTGCAAACTCCATGCAGGATTCCAACCTTGGACCTAGCGCTGCAAAGGCCAGAGATAGTAAATGTTTTTTCTCAATTCATCTCACACACGTGTTCTTCCTGTGTTCTGCTATGGATGAGTGAGAAGGCCTCTGCCAGTCCCGCGAAAATTTCCTCGAATTTCCAATAGGTCCGCTAAATTTCGGCAAACCGCTTTCGGGAATTTCAATAAAGAAAATTCGGGACTGTGTAGAGCTTCCAAGTTCCCACAGTCCCTGGGCTGTATTTATCAATGGTAAGTACAGCCCAGGGACCGTGGGAACCTGGACAGTCACAGCTGAACTTATATGACCTCTTAATGAATGGAGATTCTCCATTGAGGGGTCATATGAGTTCAGTACGCCATAGGGATGAGCGTGTAATTTTGATCTTGCTGCAAATTCAGCCTTTCTCGTTTACCGAACATGGAAGCGAGAACAGCCTTGTGATTCGCCATGAGATCGCTCGCTCATCCCTATGTTCTACACCACAATGCACAGATATGACATCTTCATATACTGGTATAGTCTGCCTTGGACAAACATAGTGATCGCCCCTGGGCCGCCCCTTATATATATAGGATTTGAGTTTTCTCAATCATGGAGGTTCATCATGTACTGACCAGGAATCACAATCATCACATTATTCAATAGTCAAAAGGTCCTTCATCCAAAAGAGTGATCTCCCCGCCTGTGTAGTGTGCTAAACAAGGTGCCAATCCATTTTCAGGTTAAAGAGGCCCTGTCATCACATCCTAACCTAAAAACACACACAGTCAATTTCATACACATATATAATATTACCTGAAAGTATAAAAATCTCTCAAAATATTTCTGCAAAGAAGCCACGGTCCTTGTTCACCATGTGGATGTTGCAGCAAGTGTTGTGATACATTGCTTGTATTTACCAGGTGTCAGGTTAGGATATGATGACAGGGTCTCTTTGGTGCAGCATGGATGACCCAACACACATGGCACTGATACGTTTACTTGGGCAGCTCAGGTTGCTGCAGCTGGTAGAGATGGGAATACACAATGCAATTTGATTTAGATTTAAGTTTAATATGAGGACAAAGCAATCTTTTTATCTGTATCAGCTGTGGCTGTCCCTTCCACAAGCTAGTTTATCCTAATTGTACAGATTGTATAGTGTATGGCCAGCTGTATACAGATCACCTGCATGTGTGTAGGTGCCCAGGTAGAATGTGGTGACAGGGTCTCTTTATATAGTCTGCGTGTAAATGCTTCAGACAGCGCCAGATGTCATAGAAGGCAATGAAGTGATATCAGGGAATAACAAATCTGATCAATATTTCTTGGACAAAATAATGAAAACCCTCTCCATGCTGACCAATCAGAACCAACCTTACCTCCAGCGAGCATCAAGCTCCGCCCCTTGCACACAGCTACCCTGACGTCACTCCCAGGATTAAAAAAACACGCAAGAACAGCGTGGGAACGCTAAGAGAGGCGTGGCCTAACACCGTGCGAAGGACAAAGCAAGCGTCTGGTGGGCGTGGTATGGGCATGGTGGGCGTGACTATGTACTGGTGGGTGTTCAACCAACAACAAGCCGGATCTCGCGAGGTTTGGAGTTTTGGCGAGAGTTTGTGGAAGATGGCGCCTGTTGTGACAGGGTAAGTCTGCGAGTCGGGGCGGCTGTGAGGGGAACGGGGCGGCCAGGAGGGGAGCTCAGGTGTGGGGAGAGGAAAGCGGAGGTCCGGTGCTGCTGGGCAGAGGAGAAAGCTCCAGACTCCGGGGAGGGGAGGAAGCGGCAGCCATAGCGGCTCCTTAGTTGGGGCTCCCTCGGCTTCCTCGCCCGGCTGTGCGGGTGAAAGAGTCTTTGTCTGTGCGGCTGGCTGTGTGCTCAGTGATGGTGTACAATGTGCGGCTCCAATCCCCCCTCCATTCTATACATAGATATGATCGCTGGCTGCTCATCTTCCTGTGTATGGATCCCATCACCGACCGACCACCACACACCCACCATGTTTGTTATTACTGAAAATGATAAATAATGCTGGGCAGGGCTTGTGTAGCCAGGAAAATGCACATTCAGCTCATCCGGCTGCACATGCTTCTACCTGGGGTGACCCCCGAACTGCGCATTCTTCTAGCCGGGGTAACCCCTGATCCGCGCATGCTTCTAGCCGGGGCGACCCCGGATCCGCGCATGCTCCTAGCCGGGGTGACAACCCGGATCCGCGCATGCTTCTAGCCGGGGTGACCCCCGGATCCGCGCATGCTTCTAGCCGGGGTGACCCCCGGATCCGCGCATGCTTCTAGCCTTCCAGCTGTACACATTCTTACACCAACCCCAGGGCAGGCAGATTGTACCCTATCATGGAGCTGATATGACAGATTACCCTCTGGATTATTTTATGTCTTGCTAAAATACTGTCGGAAAAATGATATCTTTAACACCCTCGCCTGTGTTTGTATGATTGTTGCCTGTCCCCCCTCGGGTGGATTGATCCGTCTATTATCCCTGGGGACCGGCATCACAGAGATTGGAAAATCCAATGTTTTAGTTCCGTCTTCTGATTGGAGAAGGGAATTCCCTGTATTTTGGAAAGTTTCCTCTAACTTACTGTTGTGTCTGTGGGACAGGAAATGAGGGGGGCAAATTTCCCCAAAGTTAGATTGCAACAAATCAAATGGGGGGGAGTTTAACACTTCTCTAATTTATTAACAATGAAAAGGGGTTTCAAGATGTGCTTAAAAAATTAAAATAGTGCCAACATATTACGCAGCGCTGTACATTGAATATAGCAGATACAATGACATAGGAGAGGTTCAATTCTGTGCTCACCTGCCGGCATACAGACATTCGGTTCCTGACATGTGAATGCCAAAAGAACCAGGACTATCGAGGTGTAACATTTCGGTAAAGATTGGTGTTACCTGAATTCTCTCACATGGCAGTGGGCATTTTTGGAAAATAGTGGAAATGTCTTTTTGTGATATTGTGACCTCATCAATCCATCGCTCATTGGAGGTCCCCAATCTTTGTCACTGTATGATAGAGCGGCATCATTCTTAGAACTGGATGGACACTAATACAAATCCTGTGGCAGGTACAATCACACCTGTATAGGTATCTCGCCTGTATATGTAGCCTCTTGTCTGAATCCTTTCCCCAGCTACCTCATGTACCTGTACCGAGGTGCAAATAAGAGGAAGATACAAAGAGCCTCCATTTCTCTAGAAATCAATAGTTAGCAGCTGTGACAACGGGAATGAAAAATAAACATTTACCTTTTCCCAGTTGGCTGCAACTACTTCTTCTTGAAGTCGGCCAATAGTAAAATACATAATTCTAGCCAATCAGAATAAAGGGGGGCACTCTACATGCACGGGTACTTCTAGGTTATTATTACACGGGGGAATGACGTTCACTCTAATATTTGCCAATGCAAAGCAGCAAATGTGAAATTCACCCAACCTTGCAGGCGTTTGTGTTTAAATTATGGGAAGTGAATGTGACCTGTAAATGTGACAAAAACTTCTTTATTAAATGCCCTTGGTATGGGCAATATTTTTCTTCTTGCTTTCATACATAAAGAAATCAGAAATAATAGTTTTTGTGTATGCCATATCAGCA
The DNA here is from genome assembly GCF_032062135.1 of Pyxicephalus adspersus. Lineage (NCBI taxonomy): Eukaryota > Metazoa > Chordata > Amphibia > Anura > Pyxicephalidae > Pyxicephalus > Pyxicephalus adspersus. The sequence goes on along the minus strand of NC_092860.1, from coordinate 130,481,708 downwards.
GTTTTTATTTACATTACTTACATCTTTATATTGGATTGCTTACATTTTGTTGGATTTAATTTGGTTGGTTTTATATCAGTGTGTCAGCTATCCATTGACTTGCATCCTTTGTGGCAGGTGAATGTAATGTCAATGTGGAAGGCTTTCTATTGGTGGTTCTCACCTGTTGAGAAGTCAGCATACTCCTTAAAGCCCGGTCTCTGCTAGCTTTCCACAAATGTGATCTGTTTTATCTTTGCTTTGGGTTGCTTTAATTACAGAACGCAGGGCAATGCAGCTTTGTTAAGGGGCAGCGTTGGTGCTCTGTGTCACAATCGATGAAACTGGCCTCTTATTTTCAATAGACGTTCTTCAGAGACTGAAGGTTGGTTGTGGAAAGCTGGATTTCATTGTTACTACTCCTCCTTAGATATGGGTGTGCAATAATTTGAGAAATTGGTTTCTGCAGAAAATTGTTGATCCAGGAAAAATGGACCTGAAGGTTGACATTGAGATCATTCTAGTAGTTGACAGATGGCTTTACCTGTCCATAGACGAGATCCATCTATTGGTAGCTGGGGATTCATATGATTCTTTCTTTCATACCACTGCACTCATGAGAGATCATTTCACGGTCATTCTGATTCAAAGTACCTGACAAGCATTGCAATATATGTTATGGAGCAGTGAAATGTTTACAGCTGCACAGCTGACAAGATTTGTGGTGCTGTATAAGATCACATGTGATTATAAATTATTGTGATGCAAAAATCATGTATGAAAGTGTGAAAAATGTTTATTATTTTGTAAGTCGGTTAAAAAATATGTTATGTTGGGTATATCTCATTTGATAATTTGACTGTCATTGTACATGGAATATGACCTGGTTCCTCTGTTTAAATCCATGGAATTGTGCCGCATTTCACCATTTGGCTACTTGGCCTCTCCATATTTAAACACTCCTACAATAGGCAAGGATACCTTGGCTTATCGCATGACCATGGGGGTAAAAACACAAAGTTGTAGTTAAAACTCCAAGTCTCAAAGTGTTTGTGGATTGGGGTGCCATAAATTATTATAAAGTATTATTTTTTTATAACTTAACTTTTCAAATTCAGAAGTCTGTTTTGTAACTTTTCTTTCCCGCAGCATAGTGGGGAAGGGTTTGTGTTACTCTGGGCAGCATGGTGGCTCAGAGGTTAGTCCTCTGGCCTTTGTAGCGCTAGGTCCTAGGTTCCAGATCTGCATGGAGTTTGCAGGTTCTCCCTGTGTCTGATGGGTTTTCTCTGGGTACTCTGGTTTTCTCCCACATCCCAAAAACATGCAGTTAGGGTAATCTTCTCCCCCCCCCAATTGACCTTAGACTGTGGTAATGACATAAAACTATGGTAGGAACATTAGCTTGTGAGCTCCTTTGACAGACATGACTATGAACTTTGTACAGCGCTCAATTATATGATAGCGCTATATAAATTCTGTGTAATAGTAATAATAATACTCAGCAGCCTGGATGTGACTGGCTTTGGTATAAAGGCAGCATTACAAAAGCAAACATTTCTTTTGTTTGATGGAACAAGATTTAGAACTATAGGTTCTTCTTTAAATGTATTTATTGTGCCTTCCTATCCCTATTACACCTATGCCTTATATTTTCATCACAGTAGAAATTTACCATTGGGGAGATAAACATCAATGCATACCTGACGCAAGCTACATTTTCATATCTAGCACCCAAATATATATTAAAATTGCTTCCCATGCATTGGTTTGTTTTTGGTTTGCTATTGGGCTACTGCAAATGTTCAGCTACCCATGACGATCAGCAATAATTTAAGTGTTCCTATGTTTCTATATTTTGCAATGTATTGCTGTTTACAATATGAGGTCTGTTCTGTAAGACATTTTCTACATAAAAACTGTTATATTTACCTGTTTTCTGAATGTGTTCAGCTTTTATGATTTGCTCTGCTGTTATTTCCTACTGATCTGCTCATTCTAGTGGACATTTGTCTAAATCCCACTCATGGTTGCATTGTTGGTGGCAGTCATATCTATAAATAATATTAATATGGAGACATTTCCTACTAGTTATAGACCATAAAACATATCTGTATTCAGGCAAACTACACCAAAAATTTGCTAAAAATTGTTCTGTGAAATGATTTGGGATTTGTATTCCTGATTACAACCTTCAGTAAGCCTCAGATAACTTTTTCATAACTGAACATTTTTTCTTATCAAATACTTTTTATAAACATTGACCAACCAATTTGGTTGTTTTGAATATAAATAATTATGAATACAAGATATTAATACAAGGCCATGCTGTTTCAATGCAGCATTTTTCCTTTCTAATAATTTCTTATTTGTAGAGATCACATCTGGAGGCCATGTCATTTATCTTTCAGAAGAAGTCCTGCCCATTGCTTAAATTATTATATTTTCAAAAATTCTCAGCAATATTTTCCGTATTTTAGTTTATAAACCAAAGCTGCACATGTGGAAAACGATTGTTTATTTTTTTCTATAGTAAAGGGATCGAGACACAATTTCATCATGTGGGAACGTTTCTAGACTGCAGAGATGAGAGCGTTTAAGGTTTAAATATGCTTAATTAGGGAGATTTAGGGTTGCATTTATAGCATTATACTCATGGTGTGAAAAGTGCTATTATATCGACATAAATAATGTCATTATTTCATTTGATCCATTAATAACCATAATATCTGCTGACATGATTGTTTCTTTTGTGAATGATGGTTCATAAGAAAACTGTTGATCGCTACTATTTACCAACGGTTTTACTATTACTTTTGCATCTATGAGGTTGCGGTAAACACGAATATTAGTGCTGAATGCTGTCTTTAAAACTGCCTAATATCAAGTGCCATAGGGTTTATTGGAGATCAGTGGAAGTGAATGGGCCACATACAACACTTTCTAATGTGGCAGTCACTTTCTGATTGCTATGCCAAGTAAAAACCAGGATTTTACCAGCAGCTACATTTGTAGACCTCCTATTAACTATAATTTGCAGAGGGTTCTACTTCACCTGTGATAGTCTTTGATTGCCACATTAGTATAAATATTATAACACAGTATTTATATAGTGCCGACATATTACCCACCCCTGACATCTGCATTTAGTTTATTGCCATCCTATATAATATTTTTATACTTTATTTGCAAAATAATGTTCTCTTGTCTGAGGTCTTGGCTTCCATTTTTAGAAGCAGAAGTCAGAAAGGTTAGAAATCAGACAATTTGCTCTGTAGAGGTTTTCTTGAACCCAGTAATGCCTGCACAGAAATACAGTACCAGTGACTGCATATATGTATAATATTCCTTTTATTGATGGTTTCATCTGAGAAAAACACAACCTGCATGATGTGGGAGGGCTATATAGGTCTTCTGTGGGGTTTGCATTGCCAGGCTGATGTCTCTGAAGGCATTGCTCTGCTTATCTCTTCCCAGATATAAAGTGATCAATAGTTTTTTTTCTGCTCAAACCACCTGCTTTCTTCCCACACCACTTCTCCACTGACCTGTGGTAATCACAAAAAACTAGTGTGGAAAAAAGAGAAGGTTATCAGAAAACAAGATTAATTATCTTCATGTTATATATAATTGTGTATGTAATGCCGTAACATTGAGAAGCCGCTCATTTTTTATTTTTGTGACATTTCAAGCTTTTAGTTGGTGAGCTGAATGTGAATTCTTCAGGTGTGCCATGGGTAGGGGTGGCAAAGAACTGTGGCTTTCGTGTTGGGTATGTTTTTGGTCTTTATGAATGAGTATTGCATAGTGTTCAAATGTAGGAACTAAAACAGGTAAATAGCAAAGTTTCTGTTGGCAGAAAATTTAACAACTGGCATATTCCTAGCCAGAGGACACCAACTTTTTTCTTTAATTGCCTGTACTTTTCCTATTTTAGGTTAGTTATAGGTTGGCTTATTTTAAAACTTGTAGCTGTCATTGTGATGTTGGGGCATGGAACAGGTATAAGGTGAAGTTTGAATATAACTGAATTATACTATTATATACAGGATCAGTAATATACTACACAGTTACATTTGGGACAGGATGACCGCTATGGCACCCAGCAGAAGTCTCAGAAATAGATATAAATATTAATGACCTTATCTCTCCTATGATAGCAGTTTAAATATGAATGCAAAGACTAAAGAGAGTTTTACCGGTGCACTCCAATAGGCCCGGTCTGGCACAGCCGTAGTGATCAGAAGGGGACAATCAATGGCACATGAGTGATCAGAAGGGGACAATGAATGGCACATGAGTGATTTTCAACAATAAATGTGTACTGTAGTCTTCTTTATGGAAAAATAAGACATCCCCCTGAAAGTAAGACCTAGGGCATATTTTGGCATTTCAAAAAATATAGGACAGTGCCTTATCATAGGGGAAACAGGGTATGTAATATGAGTTGTGATACGGTCTCTATGCAGGGGCACCCTGTAATAGACCGGTCACTGCTCTTCTCTTTCCGTGTGCCCAGTGACTGGTCCTATTCCCTCCTCCTGTAGTTTTCTGCATGCAGCCTGCACTGGGTTGGACCTGCTGGGTTCTTCCACAGCATCGTTGCCCTCAATCTGTTTTTTTAGCACAATGAAGAAGTCACTGCTTCTTTAATTATTTAGATTTTCAAAGTGTATTTATATACATTGTTGCTATTAAGAAATATATTTGGGTTTTGTAGTGTGTTCAGCATTAGGGTACACACTGCAATTATTGCTTGGTTTAAAATGTGCTTATTGGAAACCCCCTTAAGTGAACTATATACATTGCGCAGACTTTAGCATTGTCATATCCAAACTTATTGCAACATCTTGTCATTATTTGAGCTGTCATCTGTTCTGATTGTATGTGTTGTAAGAGGCAGCAGGTTAAGTGTTTTTTTTTTAGCGGTCCTTTTAATTGCAGCTTCGTTACACGTCCATAGCCACATATCCATACAGCTGTTAGCTTGTTCCTCTCATTAGTGCAAGACCTAAAATAGTGACAACCAAGCTTGCAGGGCATTAGGATGGCGGCAAGTGACATGAAGCATTTTACCATTTGACCTCTGGCAGCAGCCTATTGTTTGTTGGCTCTAAGCTGTGTGTTGTGTAAATGTCATGGAGGAGGAATGAGGTACAATCTTTTAGTTGCACAACTGTTTTAAAGTCAGTCTTCAACAAAGGGCTTTTAGAAGATAGACCACACAGTTTAATGTTGTCATGCAGTGCAGGGAGCGTACATTTTGTGCTGGAGTTTTTTTTTGCTTGTCATTAATCACTTCTGAATTTCAGACTTCTTTCTGAAGGAGGCCAAAAATCATAAAAAAATCATATTGGAATTGATTCTTTTATTGGATCAGAAGTAAAAATGGACCTGTGCGTGCTAGGCCTAACTGCCAAAAAAGAGGAAAGGTATTCCTAAAACAATTTGCTGGACAGCAATAATAAAAAGTTATACAAATACAAAAATCTTAGGAATACAAAAATACACACCATAACCCATAGCGCAAAGCTGTATTAAAATGTTCAATATAAACCTATTGAAAGTAAAAGAAAATCAGAAAAATGCTGCTTTTGTTAGGGCAGAAGTAAACCTTGGCCCAAGGGAAGCGAGACTGATTACTCAACGGGGTAGGCCAACCAACAAACCCATGTTCAACGCATGTGGCAAAGCAAATTTGGATTGACCAATGTGACTTTTGTCATTCTGTGACAATGTGACAATATGATTTTAGCAGGATAGTCCATTTATATTTTGTCTTTTGGTTCAGTTCTTATATTCTTACTCTCTCTTGTTGTACATTCAGTATTCTTTACAGAATTTTTGTTAAGCTGGGTGGGAAGAAGCTGTTGGCGGGTGGCAGCCCCTGTATTGTGATCCAACTTTTCAGCAACAAACAGGCGGGTGGTCACTGAAAGTGCTGGTTGGTGCACCCAGCTAATAGGGTCTGGGGAGAACACTCTACATTGCTGAACCTGATTTTGATATTGCTCTTCGTTTTCTAAAGACACTGTAATAAAAATCCCAAAACATGAACACAATTAGCAAAGCTGATTCTAAAAAATGTAGAAATGGTGGAGGGTTCACAAGTTTAAGCAAATAACAAATACTGTATCAGTGACAATAGTTTAGAAGCCGTGCTAATAAGAGTGAAGTGATCCTTGGAGACTGAAATTGTATATGTGCTAGAGTAAATATGTAGTATGCGTGGTGGCCGGTCGTCTTAGCCAAGAGAAAACGTATGAGACTTGATGTGGCACACTATGCTACTTGATTTGAAATGATTTGAGTAATGAAGAGAAATGGGGTGTCTGTGTGGAAGACGTAGATACTCTGCATAGGTTAGAGTAAAGCAATTCTTCTCTGTAGCTTATTTGCAGGGGACAGGCCTTTTCTACTCTTGCTGTTGGTGTTTTTAAAGAGAAAAAAAAAGAACTGTACACATTTTATTGTAAGTCAATGGTTTCCCAGAACACATGAATATATGAATATATGTGACAACATAAAAGAAGCCATGCTCCTTGAGGCTTGCCAAGCCTAAACCTTGGGCATTTATCAGATGGGTGGAAGCATTGCTCTGTATCCTTTACACATGTGCACACAATGTGTAATTTATGATTAAGCTATTGGTTTCTGTTACCAATATTTGTATTTCATGTTTACCTTAGTGCATTTTACATTTTCAGTGTTTTCCATAATAAAAAAATATATATTCATAAATACATAGTAGGTCAGACAAAGGTCCATCAACCACTAGGGAAACAAACATATCCCAGATATAAAACCTTATAAGACATAGTTGGTCCAGAGAGGAAGACAAAAAATAGCCCTGGTACAATTTGCTTCAACAGGGGGGAAAATCCTTACTGATTCCATGAGACAATCAGATATTCCTTGGATAATAAAGAAAATATATAATTCTAATTATAGTTTTTCATAACTATTAAAGGCTATAAAATTATCCTTGCTTTGTGTTCCATTTTTGTGTCATGTAACTAACTGTCCCTTGGAGAGTTTTGCAATCCAATGTCCCTGCTATGGTCATTAACATAGTGTATGCCAGTTAACTGTGTGGTTTTTGTTATGTGGACAAAAAACGGTGTCTAAAGAAAGCACACAAATATGGGGAAAAAATATAAAAACTTCATACATGGTGTCCTGCTCAAGATTTAAACCGGGGACCCTAGTGCTGCAAAGACAAGTGTTAGGGACTGAAATGCCATGCCAGTGTGTACTGCACCACAATGTTCATGCTGCCATCTAACAATGCTGTCCATACACTTAGTCCAGTGAGTGAGGAAGGGTTGTCAGCCTGGAAGAAGCAGTGTATTACTGGCAGGGTCCTGTTCTGTAATCCCCTGGAAGTGTTAGTGTTTGGAAATGTTTTTTCCCCCTTTGTGTTTTATACAGCCACAACTTTCCTGCCTGTTAAACAAGGTGTTACATGGCTCCATATGGCCACTTTTTATGATGGTCCCAGCAGTAACTAAATGAGCTTCAGAGAAGCTTGAATAAATCTTGCAGTCTTTTTGTCCACAACAGCTTAGCCTGGTGCTTTCCATATGGTTCATGACCCCTTGTTTGAAAAGTGGCTTGTGCTGAACCCCATTAAAATGTAACGGGTGCACTGCAGCTCAAATAAGAAAAAAGCCTACTCGTTTTCATAGACACAAATGTAATATGGTGTCTTGTAGTGCTTGTGTCTAAAGAGCGTTTCAGGCAAAAATATTTTTATACGCATGTACTTATCAAAGCAGTTGCTTTGCTCTGTAGTAGATGTGTAGATCTTCTCCTCCTGTGTAGATCTTCTCCTCCTGTAAGCTTTATCACATTCAAAAATAATGGTGCTTGCAGTTTTAGGATTTCACCCTATCACTCCTGTCTGGGAACAGTAAGCTGGCACTGGATAGTCCCGGAAGCCTCATACAGTCATAAGCACAGTGGAATAGATATGTTGGTAATATTTTTCATCCACACTTATAAAAACACCCAAGCTTCCTAAAGCATGTTACCTCTTGGGTCATGGCATGAAATACCAGAGGTAATTTGGGTGAACATGGGCCTAAATTTTTATCAGCAGCTCTGCCCCATTTGCTTAATTGTGTTTTATACAAAATTAGCATCACTTTGTCCCCTACAGATGTAGCCACAAGATGGAGCTGTACTTTAGAAGGTAAATGAATTAGATTTAAAAGAAAGTATCCAAAAGGATTCTGTAAACATCTCAGTACCCCTCTCCAGAGCCCTGATGCAAGCAATGGGATTTCACCTTATAAAAATATCTAAATGACTCAATAGATAAGTGTCATTCTGGAAGAGTTGCTGGCTGTATTTGCAAACTCAAATACACAGTGGGACAAAAATAAAAACTTAGAAAAAGTTGCGGACCAGCCTTGAGATTTATTGAAAACAATTGAGGAAATTTTTCCTTCTCATTAGATATAAACCCTTTTCATATGGAAACAAAGAGGTTTTGCTCCACATTCAATCTGGAACAAGCTTATAACAGAGAAGAAGGCATACATTTTTATTTTTTATTTTTTAAGAAAAAAATCCTATGCCTCTTTCTCTATTTGTAGTTAAATTTCAATGGTAACCTTTTTGTACAGGCTAACAATAATAATAACAATATTCTTCTATGAAAGTCCAACCATTCAAGTCCATGCCTTGGAGTAGCAAGGAAAAATACAGGTGAGGGGGAGTGCTGGAAATGCCAGACGCGGCCATTGCGGAGCTAAATCTTTTAAGTGGCCCGCCGCTGGAACTCCCTCTTCATTGAAATAGCACCGCAGCTAAAATTCCCGGCAGTTTTTTGCGTCTGTAAAACAGTCCATTGCAGGGCCACGCATAGGCAGAGAGCCCGCTGGTCTATAGACGTGAGTGATGCCAGGAATTGTAGTAGCAGCGCAATTTCAATGCAGTGGCCAGCCAGTTGCAGGTCATATTTAGGATTCCTTTGGGGCCTAAAAAAATAGGACGTTGGGGGCCAGATTTGGCCCCAGTCCAGAGTTTGACACCCCTGATATAGCGCCTACACAATATGCAGCACTGTACAATAAATGGGGGTTGCAAATGGCATACAGGTACAAACGGTGACACAGGAGAAGAGGACCCTGCCCCAAAGGGTTTACAATCTAAAAGTTGGGGGAAGTATCACACAATAGGAGGGGAGATAGGGAGTGGTGGGAAGTAGTGAGGGTTTTAAAAGACAGAAGACAACGAGTAGGCAAGTTTAAGGAAATGGGTTTGAGCGCTCTTTTAAATGAGCAGAAAGTAGGAGCAAGCTGAATAGGACGAGGAAGACTATTCCAGAGAGTTGGGGCAGCTCTAGAAAAGCCTTGGAGCCGTGTGTGTGATGAGGTTATAAGTGAGGAAGTCATTAGGTCATTGGAGAGTTCTTGAAATATCTTCATACATTTCAAATAGACATACCAAAAAACTATATAAATATTCTTAAAGTAATATATATTCAACAGATGTGAATTTTCAAATATTTAGATATTCAAGGGAATACATACTTTTTTTTGTAATGTATCTTAGTAAAGTGAACCTGAATTCTGTTTTAAACTTTTAAAGCAACTTATGCTATAAGCAATATAGAGAGCACTGACCCAATTTGTAGCATTAAAGGATGTTTAGCTATGTTTTAGCAGGTGGTTGTATCTAACAGAGGACACATAGTTCAGTTGTAAGATGTTAAGTTGTATCTTGGGATGTAATTAACACTTATTTCAGTATATGAGAAAAATAAATTCCCCTTCAATAAGTCATTCCTTTTGTTTGCTTCCTTAGCAGAAATATATCATCAATCTAAGGCCAAGTTAATACAGAAACATGGTCTTGAAATTGGGTCATGATTAGCGATGAGCTAGCAAGTTCCTCCATTGAGAGTTCATCTGCAGTTCAACTGCCATCCCTGGGCACTAGAGGTTCATTAACCTCTAGTGCCGTGGATCATAATGATTTCCTCGGTCTTCCGGTTGTTTTGCGAAATTGGTTCACCGAAAATTTGCGGACATTCAAGGAAATTTTCATCCCTAGTCACAACGTTATAGCAAACAATTTGTCATTTTATACTACAGCAACATTGATTTAATTGTTGATAATTTGGTATCTGTAGCCGACTTTATCCCCCACCCTCCTTCGAAATAGTGATGATCGGTTAAATCCTTTTGCTTTTTGTTTACAATTGGGGGAATTTCCCTTTACTTTCTGTACCAGAATAGAAATAGAAGGTTGGAAGGAAACTCCTACAATGAAAAGAATTGCCTTTGCTTTACGCCATCTTTTATATAGTTGCCACACAACATTGGCCTGCGAAGCTTTCCATCGTGGAATCTTGCCCCATTCATTGCATCTCACTGCTTTGCACAAACGTTTGCACTGCAGCACATTTAGTGGGAATGTTATGCAGGAACATTAGATATAACAAAGTAATGTCTATTAGTACTATGCACGGCACATTGTGGCAAATCTTAGTCAGTTGTCCCCTTGTATTGTCCCTGTTGGAAGATTTTCCAGCTGGAAGCTTCTAACTTTTTGACACTATCCTAAACAAAATACAAAGATACAAATAAGGTTTTGGCTAGAGATACACTTAAGGAAAGAGTGAAGCACAACTTTTTCTTGAAGACTTGGTGCTTTGTTGCTTCCTAACCTAATAGGGGCACAGGTTGGTGATAGAAGCCGTAGGGGAAGTGGGAATGTAATACTTAGGAAGAGAACATAGAAGAAGGTGGTGTGTGATATGTAAATTACACCAATGGGCCCTGATGACATGGAAAGATGAGCAGAAATCCTCAGTACAGCTGACAGGAAGCAGGAAGTCTTTCTATGTTATGCAGGATTTTAATCTATTACACGTTTTAGCAAATTTCCCTTACCTGTCCCTTTATGCCTAATCAAAGCTTTAAAGCAGAAGCTTGACTCTTATGAAGTCTTGTATATACCTAATGATTTGTGATTCCTCCCAGCCACTTTTGTTTCAAACATCTGAAAGACATCACAAAGCTGGTACAGTTTCCTGTGTTGGAATCCAGAAACACAGTGGGGTCTCTTTACTAATTGCTGATTGGGCAGTCAGGGAGCAGCAGCACACTAAGAAGACCCCATCTTTTTATTCTGCTCTCTCGTCTTGTCATTATGTTCCCTGTCGGAACGTCTCTGGGCAGTACACCTGAGTGTCTTGAACTACCCCTCTCCTCCACGATGGAATGCACGTTTGCATAAAAATGTATTTTTGTATTAAATCTGATTGGATCTAAACTTTGAGGCTTTTTAGTCTTTATATGACCAATTTGGTTATTTGCATTTTGAAATGCCGCTTTAAACCTTCTTTGAGGTCAAAGATAAAACATTTCTGGCAGGCAATACTTTGATTCCAAGATGTCCAAAAAGTGACAACTCGCCCTTTTCCTTATCATTATATCCAGATGTTTTAGCACTTGCTTAGTCTTATTTTGACATTGTCTGCTTTGGTTTGTCTTGTGTGAGAGTCGGTTAGAAAGCTTTCAGTACATCTGACTGTCACAAGATATTGTTTCATAATATAGCAGATGGAATTGTAGGCTCTCTTTCCATTGCTGCCTGTTTTTATATTGTAATGACTCTTTGGCTTGAACATCTTGGCATGGCATACCTGCCATCTCTTTCCCGTTTGTGGAGAAAAGGAAGCACTGCACTGTAGCAAGCAAGGTTTACATTTACAGTAACAATGCCAGAAAGCCATTCTCTGCATAGCCACACGTAATTTATCAGATACGTAGGAGGAAGAAAAAAAAGTATATCAGTCATAGCACTTGTACTTTTCTGTGGGTGACACGCTGTAATGTTGTACTTGTGCCAGGATAATCCCCTCACTGTCTGGGTCAGTACAATGAGCCAGGGCTTTCCCCATGTGGATTACATCTTCATTCCTCTGCAGAGGTTTTGGGTTGTATTACATTGGCTTCCATTCAAACTTTGCAGAGGAATTTTTTCCCCTTTAACATACATCATCCCTTTGTGTATTATGAAAGTAAATACTCACTTTTTATTTCATTGCTTAATAGTGAGATTCCATATAAGATTGGAGAATTTAGGTAATAAGAGATACAGAGGCAGCCTTCTGGTAAGGAATTGCTGCATAAACCCAAACTTTGTGTTAAAATATTACCACTGACAGAATTTTGTAGAGGTATTTTTTAAGATTTGTTTGGTTTGTTATGCTTGCATATTCTATGGCCTACCACCCAGATTTGTTTCTTGTAACGTTCAAAGCAGGAACAATGTAGCCATCTTTATAAGTCAAATTTAATTGTATCCTCTAGATTTTGTTGAATCTGTTCAGTGGTATGCATTAAAAAATTAATGTGAATGTAGCTTTGTTTTACGGTCTCTGCTAACCACATTCCTAACATGTTGTTCTTTTGTCGTTACATTTTCCCCCCTTTTTCTATCATAAAGATTCAGCCATATTTTTAATCCAAATAAATTGGATAATAATTGATAAATAGTCTACTTGGTACATCAATATTGGGCATAGTGTAAGCTCCTTTAGTCAGGGTCCTCTCTTCCTTTACCACTTGAAGTACATTATCCTACAGGAGCAGTGGCATTCTCATGGCATGAAAAGTGTTTTGCTGGGAATTATTCCAGAGTATTTTAACTTGGTTTGCTTGAAACATGTTCAGTAAACATAAGAAAAATAAAGTGTTACAATCACACCTCATATATTATATGCTATATAATATATATATTTAATATAAAATTTTCCCTTTATTTTGCCAGTTTAGGTGTAAGTAGGCTTTGCAAATTTATAGTATTTGCCCATAAATAACCTTGTGAAATTATATGGTGTGTGTGTGTTCTGGATAAACAGCTCAAATATCCAATTTTTGCCCTTTGTTGATTTTAAGGTATCTGTATAATTCCTAATCGTTGCCTTGTTTGTTCACTGTTAATGCAAGACCTGTTCTAGCCTCTGATTCCGGCTTGTCTCCATTGTGGAGTTGGTAGTCAGAACCCCGTGTTTGTCTCTGGGAAATAGTCCTGACGTCATTGGCTAACTAGGGCATAGAAACTGAGACATAAGTAAATATTGTGATTTACGGCTTTTCCAGTGCTGAAACGCCAGCCCACATTGTGGTCAAACAGCAAACTATAGCCTTTACACAAGATAAGGGCGAATCTACATTTCCCCCTATTTTTTTTTTTATTTTTTTTTTAGTTTACCCTTGCTTTTTTTCCCCCCAGCTTATTACTAATCACATAATTATATTTACTTTTTTTATTTTTAATTGGATTAAATTTTTTGCATGAACATGGCAGGTTACCTGCAGACTGAAAAACCAAATCAGAGGTTTGTTAAAAGAATATGAAATTGAAGATATTGCCAAGACTGTTCAGCTCTTAACATTTATCATACCACAAACTGGAATACCATTTGTTGTTTGTTTATAGATCATATTTGATATACTTTTTTACTATATCCTCAATATTATTCTCCTACTTTGGCCTTTTTCAACAGGGTTTCATCAGAGGTTTGTGATTCCTGATTAGTTTAAGCACCAACAGCAGTCAGTCATTGAGGAGTCATTTATCCACAATACCTTCTGCTACTGAGGTCTGTGAGGGTTTATTTTAAATCCTGTTTGCTGTATATAAATACCTAAATGTTTATAAACTGTCACAGGTCTGGGATTAAAGCGTAACTAAACTAAAAAAATGACACTTATCTTTAATCCAGCAGGTCCCTCGATGGCGCTGGTCCTAGAATTCCTCTTCGTCCCAGCGCAGAGCCATGATTCTTTCTTCGTCACCCGATCTCGTACTGTGCAGGTGAGATCTGGGTGATGAAGCGGCTGTGAAAGGGGGAAAAAAAAAGAAAGCCAATTTCACTGCGCATGAATGAGATCGGCATCTTTTTCCTCTAGGAGAAAAAGTACCCCTTCTGCACATGAGATCAGGGCATGTGCAGAAGGAGCAGCCAGAGCCTCCTGGGATACTTGAAGTAGCTGCGGCGATCAAGCCTTTAAGAGGCAGTGCTGCACACTTTTTGTCCTGTCTACCCTTCTGTGTAAAGCAAAAATGTTAGTTTAGGTACGCTTTAAAGCAGTGGCTGCCAACCTTTTTAGTTTCGCGGACCACTAAAATCACGGGCTCCCGACCGCGCATGCGTGGGGAGCCGGGCGTCACTCAAAGAGGGAGAAACCTTCCCCAGAGTGATGTCATTATGACATAACTCCGCCCACTCTGCCAGCGCATATCTGAGCCTACAATGGGAGAGTGGGCGGGTTAAGTCAGGGTCACAGCCCGCCCACCTCCCTGAGCCTGGGAACTGCTTGGGGGACATGGTCCGCGGCTCTGGCCTGGTGCTTCCCCCCAGCGTGGTCCTTCTCCTGAACCCGCTCAGGGGTGTGCTGACCAGAGCCGCGTACCCCCAAAATTTTCTTGGCGGCCGCTGCTTTAAAGGTTACTTTTTGTTAGGATGGATGAATTTGGCTGCAGCATTCATAATAGATTGTGGAGGAGAAAGTCAGGTTAGTGGAATACCAGAGAGGAGAATATTACAGTAGACATGTGGGAAGTCAGGGGCTCACATAGCCCTCTAGTCTCTACCTGTAGCTAGAATTGTCTGTTTTGAATGGACCATCCATGTAAAGTTTGTAAAAGTGACCTGAGAGTAGTTTATTTTTTTTTTTCATTCTAAATGACATTGCTAACAAGTTATTTCTATGAATATGGAACTATTTTTTAATTTAATTTATTTAACCAGACCCTGACACAACCCGTCCACTCTCCCATTAATATGCAGACATCCTTGAATTATTAAGCATTTCAACATGTTTTGCTGTCTTTCATCTCAAATTGAGTTGTTTTTTTATTTTTACAAGCTGGCTATCCAACTTATGTTTTAATTCCCTCCAACACACTCAAAGTTTTACGAAACTGATCAGTTGCTTCCGCGGAGCCCACTTACCAGCCACAAAAAGATTATTTCTAATAATAATAATAATAATAATAATAATACTGGTGTGTTGAATATTATTGAGGAGGTTTTGTGATCATTGGATTACGAACAACCACGTGCTATACAATTGTATAAAAACACAACAAGGCGCCTCATGCTTGTCCTCTCTTATCACACACACACAATCCAAAACCTAAAAATAAAAAATCTGTGCTACCCAAACAGCCCTGACCCATTGAAGCACAGATTCTATTTTTTAAATTCTCTTGTGGTACCTGGCAGATCCTTTTTATATCTTTCATCGTCTTCACTGGCCTGCCTGCCTCCCGTAGTGCATTCCGCTGCAGTCTTCTCCTCAGGTAAACACATGGCTATTCCCACAGTCTAAAAAAAAATGTTATTTATCAGGTCAGGCTACTTTCTTCATTCCATACTTCATTTCTAGCATGCATGTTCCCAGTTTAAGTGCTTTCTGCAACTGATGGGTCAGCATGAGCACTGTGGCCATACAGAGCAAGCTATGATGCACTGTGTGTATGGCACCTTTATCCTATGACCAGCTCCTAAAAAAGGATCCTTTCTAGTCTGGGCAGGCTAGCACCTCACTCCATTTGTGCATCAATGAGCACCGGCCTCCTGTGACACTGTCACCATTTCACTAATTTGTCCCTGATAGGTACTAACCACGTTTTCTTTGTTCACCTCACAAGACTTGTGCCTATGCATGCATGTATGTAACAGATCCCACCATGTCATTATTTAACAAAAATAAAATGGAGAAGTCACATGTGGGTAAGAAACAAAACGCCAAGTACATCCCATAATTCAGTAGCTTGTAGAACCACTTTATCGGCATCTCACATTTTTGTGAAGGAATTTTGGCTGTTTCTTTACAATATTGCTTCATTTTGTTCAGGGTTTGTGGGTCTGTATGTAGTATCACTCACTTTAGGAAGGTACCTCTACATAATTTCAAACAATATATTTTAAATGGACTACTGCAACAATAGTTTGTTTTTTGTTTGTTTTTGGAGCCATTCTGTTGTTGATTTGCTGATTGTACTTCTGCATGACCAAACTTAGCCTCACATTTTGACTCTAAAATAGTTTGGTATACAGCGATGTTCTTGGTCAACTCAATGACTGTAAGGTGCCCGGATCCTATGGCTACAAAACAAGCCAAAAATCACCTCTCCACCACCATCCTTGATAGTTGATGTAAGGTGTTTATGCTGTGATATGTTTTTGGTTTAGGCCTTATGTCGTGCTTTGCATTATGACCAGACCTCCCCACTTCGGTGTTGTCTGTTCAAAGGACAATAGTTTTTTTTTTCAGTTGTTCTGTCGTGAACTTTAACATATAGCAAACTGAGGCCTGTACAGTCTGAAATGTAGTTTTCTGCAATTTCTCTGAGCATTGCACGGTCAGACTTTGAGAGGGATTTTTCCCAGAAAATTCTCCCCAAAGTACTTCACCATTTTTTTTCCTTTCCACACCTCTCCCTTCACACTTCAGTGTTGCGTTTCCATTGATTATCTTCTGCAATACAGGAGGAGCATTTTGGAATGTAAAATGTATAAATTGGTTTTCTTTTTCCCCCAAAATGTATGTCTTGTGGTTAGAGGCTAAGAGATTAGTGTCAGGTGAGCTCCAGCTGGACCCTATGGAGTATTTTGCTGCTCCCCTCTCGCCAGGCCCTTTGTGTATCACATACTCTATAAGCTGTGTTCTCCCCAGACCCTTTTAGCTGGGCACACCACTCGGCACTTTTCAGTAACTAATTGGCTGTTTTTGGGTGGTTACTGAAGAGTTGGGTCACCCAACTTCCCACCCGATTTAAAGAAAATTCTGAGTTCAGCAATGCTTTATACTATTATGTTATTATTATTATTATTATTATTATTATTAATAATAATCAGGATTTATATAGCGCCAACATATTACTCAGCGCTGTATGTTAAATAGGGGTTGCAAATGACAGACTAATACAGACAGCGACACAGGAGGAGAGGACCCTGCCCCGAAGAGCTTACATGTAATAGAAAAATCTGTCAAATTGGTATTCTGACAGATTGGCAGATCTAGAAATTAGACTGCTTCTCTGTTTGGAAAAATTCCTAGGAAACCTTTCAGTGAAAAATGGCTGAAAAAATTTTGGTTAAGTTTGTATAGGTTGTCTGTTGGAAATCAAGCAGATAATATACATTATCTGTAAAGCTACACATGCCCAATGCTTTCCCAAGCCATCATCAGTGTTTCGGGCTTTAAACAGCTTGACATCCTTTGTTTTACAGAGGAAGGATAGACCATAAACCTTTGTGGCTGAAAATGGTCAAATTTGAAAGACTTGATAATGAGATAAATGATTTGCTTGTATGGCGGAAAGGTATTTATCACATTTGGAAATGATAAACATTTAGGCTTTGCAAGGTTGTTGCAGCAGCTGCAAATTGTGGTGTTAATGCATGACATCCTGTGGTTACCCCAATTGTGAACTCGCTCACACTGCATTTTAAGTGTAAATCCGATTTATTTCTAGGCCGCTAATTTGTGTGTGCGCGTACTTTGCTGTGTGTAGTCTAGAAGATGATGGGGAGAAGTTGAAATGGCTGGTGACAGTGCTGGTGGATGGGAAAGCGTTGCTATAATGTGGTAAAATGCCATATTTTGTGCACACTTGCATATTACATTAATCGCTTCCCGGGAGTTGTAATTTTGTCTTGTCGGTTAATTCCACTTTAAGTAAGTGCTTTACATGACAAATGCGTGAAATTGTATGTAGTATTTTTGTGCAGATCTAGCACTTCTTCATTATGTACATCTGTTCCCTGCTTTGCATTACACGTGAAACAAAATTTTAGTACTTATAAAAACAGTAAATGTTCCTTAAAGCAAGCATGTCGGTGTGAAAGGGCTGTAAATGTCCTTTGATAACCCTTTTTTTTATCTGACATGGAAGTATGATGATGTACAAGTAGAATTTTGTCTCTGTATAAATTTACACATATATGCTTTTGCATATTGGTTATCAGTGATCAGTTTTATTTTGTTATATATACTTTTAACTCTTCAGCTACATGAAATTTTTCTTCTTTTTCAGTCTACCTGGCTCAAGTTCTAATTAATTTATTGTACTTTTATTGCGTTAGGTGCAGGAAACCTTTCTGTGGTTGCAACCAGTCTCTTGGCTGTCTGTACTTAAGAGTGCAAACGTGAAAAAAAAAGTGCTCCATGTACATTGTCAAAAGATGGCCTTCCACTCTCAAGCACTTTCTTTAAGGACTGTTCAGGCCCTAATGCAGCGTGGCAACTCTGATCATAATCTTTTTACTACCATGAGCAGTTGGCATGAAGTTATTCTCCTGAAATGCTGCCTGTGGTTTGCACCAAACATGGCTACGGTTTGATTTTACAGCAACGACAAAAGGTTGAAAGATGCACGAATGAGCTCTGTACATACAGTGCTGTTCTGCGCTATGCAGATGGGAGAAAAACACAGCGGCACCCCGTTGTGTTCTCTCCCCTTCACTAGTATTACGATCGTTCATAGATCTGCCAGGATGGATCCATGAATGATGTCAGACGAGCACTGTACACACGTCTGATTCTCCTCCAATACCAGCCCTGAAACGATAAACATATGAGAGTCATCTGACGTGTGTACATAGCCTTAAAGTGGAACTAAACCCATAATAAAAACACACCTTTAATCCCAGAGATCCGCCGGGTGATTTGAATCGTCTCGGTTTCCACTTCGGCCTGGTGCATAGACGCCGTCATATTCTCTCTTCTTCCGGGTTCTACTTCCTACGTCATTGATCTTGCACTGCGCAGGCGCAAGATCAGGCAATGTAGATGGGGGGAAAAAAGATTACTGATCTTATTGCGCATTCCTGGGATCGACAATTTTGTTCTTCAACTAAAGAAAGGGCTCCTTCTGCTCATGCCCGAGCATCTCCTGGGATGCATGACATAGGTACCCCAGGAGGCAATAAGGGTAGGTGCTTTACCGTTTTTTTGTTTTGTTTTTAAAGGGTGTTGCACTTAAGAAAAAAAAAAATTTGTCCTATCTACATTGGGGTTTTCTACCCTTTTATGTAAAGTGAAACTATGAAATTTTTAGGATTTTGATCACTGAATTTTCAACAAATTAATGGATTATACAACCCCAATGCACAACAATTATGTTTGTAAAAGAAGATTGACCTGCCCCCCACTTATCATATAACTCCATAAAGTGAATGAGACCATGGAAGATCTGACCTTTAATTTCAAACATGGCTCTGTATCTTTTCAGCCGACTCAATTCACCTAGGTGGAATACCAAGACTTTATATTTTGTTTTTTGTTTTTTTTGTTTTTTACTATTTCCAGTGGGCAACCCTATTGAAATCGTTGTAATCGGCCACTTAACTGTGTGTTATTTCCATACCACTTGGCCCAAGCAGACGCCAATCACTCTGCATCCTTCTTAAGGGCAGTTGATGTCTATGAGTTCTTGAGTTTAATAACATTTTTCCAATTTTAATATTTTACCTTCTTCTACTGATGTCATTACAAAGTCCCTGTTCTATTTTATGCAATACAGGCTGGTGAGAGGCCATAGCCTGACGCTGCACAAAACTTCAGGAAAACATTGCAGTAACCTAGATTGTAAGCTCTTTTTGGGCAGGGTCCTCTCCTTTTCCTGTGTTACTGTATGTACTGGTCTGTCATTTGCAACCCCTATTTAATGCACAGTTTGTAATATGTTGGCGCTATATAAATCCTGTTTAATAAAAATTAATTTACCCTTCTTCTGTAAAACCTAAGCAAGACTAGTTGGAAAGAGCTGGAGTATTTTTGCTGTATTCAATATTTTTGTAGATACATAATGTGATTTTGATCTGGTTCATTTTGTTGTGTAAAGCAGGCCGCTGTTTTCTGTGTGGGTGTTCTGTGGTCACGTATTTGGCCGTATTTGGCTTATCACAGAAATGGAAACCAAGATTTTTTGTCTTCTGGAGGCAAGCAGGGTTGTCTAATGTTTGCAGGAGCTTAATCATGACAATGGTTGGTTTGCTGTGCCTGTTAAAGTTCAGTCACTTCTGATCTCCTCCTGCTTTCATTTCTGTTGGTGGATTTGGTTTGGCTGCTATGTTCAGCAAAGGTTGATTGTAGTGGTTGCTGTGGGTGATTGCTTTGTACACAACATTACCTCTGTGTTTCATTTTTTTTTAAAAAAAAAACCTTCTGCTGAATTTTTGATTATGTAATCATGTTTAAAAAGTAAGGCTTCCCTTTTCTTTTAAACTTTTATGTGGTCTAATATTTCTACTGCACAAACCTCAAATTTGAGGTTTTACAGAATTGGCGTTGTATTGGCCATTGTATGCCAACCTCTTGGTATATTGCAGACAAATTAGCTGGTTTGTAAAACTGCATTGCCAAGGTCGAGAAGGTAAACATGCTTGCATTTTCAAATGGGTGACCAGTGCTTGTGGGGTAACTTTGACTTTATGGCATTTAAAGTGAAATACTACTTTCGAAATAAGGTGCACTGTATGTTTACATATGTTACATAGTCAATTTACTAAGTTTTCAGTTTTCTTTGTATTGATGAATACTCAGTATATTATGTTGATGATATATTCATTTGAACTGGTTTTTTTTATTGTACTTATAATACAGGCAGTCTAGGTCCCAGATATCCCCCGAGGAAGCCAATGGGCGAAACGCATGGGGAATGAGACTCTTAACATAAGATAATGATTGAATGGTCTGAGTAAGTGGGCTTCAATATCTGAATGTAAGAAGCTCAATACCTACATAGTCTATAAAATAGACGTTACGTCATTTAATTATAACCGTCATCATTTATTAATTCTATGACTTGTTTTGTTCTCTTTGCATTGTTTAAAATAAAGTAGCTTTTACTTTTATCAGTGCTAGCTTGCCACAAAAAGCCACTTTCTTTCCCTCCCACATTGACTACATATGTTACATGTATTGCACTTCCCTTCCTAAATGCAGGGTAACGCTGCATGCCTGTTCTGTAATTTGACAAAAATCAATAAATATATAATGCAATACAACAATAAACTGCACACGATGTCTGAATGAATGTAGCCTTTTTTTGTGTTTAGCTGAACAAACAAAAACATGTTTGTTTGCTTTTTCCTATTTGTGACACTTGATTAATGAACAATTTTATCCAGCTCCCTCTAGCGCTATGTGAATGCCATTTTAATGTTGTTGGTCTAATCGCATGCCCTTTGTTCTCTTTCCTTAATTTCCGAATTATACATAGAGGTGCCCCCTGTGTAGCCGCCATTATATGTGCGACTCGCTGTGGAATTTTTCTATAAGTCCAGGGGGATCTGATGCACTCCAGGATGCGGGTGCTTTATACCCCGGGCTTTCAGTAATAAGGTTATATGACACAGGGCAATTGGAAAAGCTCTACAGGGTGTTTATTCTGTGAGAAGCGGCTCTGGAAAGGAAGTTGATTAGCAGTGGCTAGGCTTTTTTTTCTTGGTAATCTGTGGTTGGGAATTTAGCGATATTCTTTTATTGTCTGCTGCCAAATTAGTATTTTATGTTGGAGATAATGAGAGCTCATATGGGGGTCTCTTTGAGGATGCAGGTTCCTTACTTCACTCATGAGTCTCTAACCTCAAGCAAGCAAATTCACAATGGTGTTTATTAACTTTAAGATGTGATCAAAATTCTGTACAAATATTTTATTATACAATGCAAATCTTTTCGATTGGATCAGATATCAATAAATCATATATTGATTTGATCCTCTTCTTTTCTTTAGTATTTTGTTATCCTTCCAGTTAGTTAGATCCTTGGGCCTACTTGCCTGTGATAGATGCTCATTTAGTTTCTGCTCCTCCTTGTAGTGTTGCCTTTACCAAGGCAGTAGCTGCGTACTCCTCATACAGTAATGTTAAATACTCTTTTCTAGTCTAACATTGTGCGTGGGATCAGAAAAAGTGTTATCTGTTTAACTTTTGTGATACCTCCTCTTGTGTGTGTTTTTTGTTTCTTTTTTTTCCCCTACATGTCAGTCAGGCAAAGTGTTCAAACCAATGAATGTTGGAATAAATGATTGTGGATACAATACATCTGTGATGTGGTGGAATATTAGGCAGCAAGTGAACAGTCAATTGAAAAGTGGGAAAAATGAGCAAGTGTAAAGGTTTAAAATGTCAGACGACTGTGTCAGAGCATGTGCAAAACTGCAAATCTTGTGGGATGTTCCTGGTATGTAGTGATGGTGGTCCAAGGATATAGAGACGGTGAACCCAGCTACAGGTGGTGGCTGTCCTGGATTATGTGATAAGCAAATAGCCAGAAGCAAGCCCATTTGGTCTGATCCTACAGAAGGACTATTACAGATATTGCTCAGAAAGTAATGCTTGTCATTAAATAGATGGCACAACATGATGTATCACAGCTTGCTGGGTATGAGGCAGACCTATTAAAGTGCCCATGCTGATTTCTGTCTAATACAATGGGCATGTGATGAGAAGGAGTGGGCCATGGAGCAGCAAAAGAAGATCTGCTCAGAGATGATGAATCACATTTTCTTTTACATCATGGCTCACAAATAAGGACGGTGACAGTGTAGTGACTACAAAAATTTGCTGCTAACATCTTGGTGCCAGATACCACAGGACATATTCACAGGTCCCATGGAATCCATGCTTTCTTCAACTGGTCAGAGGGGTTTTGGTAGCAGAATAATAGACAGAAACTTTTGGTGTACATGCTAATACATAGTAATATTGTTAAACTCATTAATTAATCAGAAGTAAACAAAACGTTTCCTCTTTGCCCTAAAAAGTGTTTCCTTGTCTGTTAATGAACTGGAAAATCTGGGGATGTTGGCAGGCTCCGTTCATTTTATTTTATGATGTTGCTGCACATGGATATTCAGTGAATTCATGTTACTAGAGACATATTCTTCTGTAATATAAGAGCTGAACTCTAGGTAAACTGATAAATATACAAATGGATAAGACATGAGAGCTGGGCTATCTGCTGAAGGATTTATTTCTTCCAACCTTTCCTGAGAATCGCACAGTGCGGTCATTCAGCAGGTCTTACAAACCGTCCTCCCCACACCACCCTGATTGATGAGCTTATCTCCATTTAGCATAGCCTTTTCTTTGCCACACACCTAAATGACTTCATGTGGGAGAGAGATGTCACATGTTTAGGATTGCGTGAAAGCTTTTCACACTGGTGGTTTACTTTGACAGTTGCCTACACTTGTGTGGCAATCAGTAGAAAAGTCTGACCGTTTCACATTTAGAAAATCTTCTATCAAATCACAAATATGTGAATCTCTTACAGGTCTCTAGCCCTAGAGTGATCCTGTGCCCAACCTATGCATACACTACATTTCCATCTTTCCTGATAATTTCCAGCAACACTGGAACGAATGCTGTTCAGTGGAGAAGGGAGAGGAAAGATGTGTGAGAAGCACCTGGCCTGTCCTCCAACAATGAAGTACAGCAGTCGTTCCCTCCTTGATCATTAATCTGCCAGGAACTGTAAGCTGTCGTCTGTACACACGCTAGACGTATGAGACATATCATCTAACGTGTGTAAAAAGCCTTATTCTTCTCTCTTCACTGAAGTGTTAGCTGTTTCCCAATTGGAACTGAAACCTGACTGCCAGTCCTCTAATGTAAACAAACAGCAAAGTTTCTAAGTTGTTAGAAGCTGACTTTACCTCAACTCAGTGCTCACATAATATAAAAATCTCTTAATAATATTGGACATGTTACTGCTGCTGCTTCAATACTTAAGTTATTGGTTTGACTCAATGCTCGGCCTGGATTAGTTTTTACTGCAATAAATCCAGAAGATCTGTGAGACAGACAACATTTTCAGCAGATCCATGGTGCTGGTTCTCCCATTTTCTCCACATAGGTTTGTTGAAAGTAGTCCATAGCCTACAGTAATGATCGGTGGAGTTTGTTTCAAACTCCTTGGTCAGCACTTCTGAAGCCATCTCCACTTTTATTGCTGCACATATGCTACCTTATCAGCAATTATCAGCATTGTAGCATTGGCTGGCTGCATATTCCCTTCATGACTCAATGTTCTTTTCAATGTAAATTGTTTATTATATTTTGGTAGATTTATCTCATAGTAGTATGTCCTGTCATAATTTTGTGTATATTGTAATGAAATTCGGGTATCATGAATTTTCAGCTTTACATCATACAATTGTATGTTTTCATACAATCTTTGGTATATACATCTCTTGATGTACAGCATGTTTTTAATACAAATTCTCATACATCTTTAGTTTGTTTTGTGCTACCCAAGCTGCACACATTCAAGGTGTTTTTCACATTCTCACCTTTTGATGGATGTTTTTCTGTTTGTTTGCAGGAAGTTTGGGGAGCGGCCTCAACCCAAACGTCTCACAAGGTAAGGCACACTGAATCGGTTTCCTATTTGCCCAGCAAAGATCAGTGGTGGTTTAAAACCAGAATTAATAAAACCTCTTTGCACCTTGATAACATCATAGCTGGTGAGGGGAATAATAATTGTGTATGTGAATCTTTAGGCTTGGCTTTTCACACCTCAATTCACTCTATATTGATAATATCCCTCCCATGAAAATCTGCCCCGTAGTACTGTATGTGAAATATTTTAGACCACAAACACTGCAGCTTCCTAAAGATGGGTAACTGTAACAATGCACCCCTATAGTTTAGGGAACAGTCAGAATGGGATTCTATAATTATGTATGAAGCTAAAAAAGCACAGTTTGGATTCTTTTTATAGGGTATGATAGAAACACTTGTATATTGCTCTTCACCTATGAATCAGTTTTGTAAAAAGGATATACTCCTATCAGCTCTGTTCATTTCTTTGATATCACAATATCTGCACACAGAATGAATCTATCTTTCTAATTCATGCACTAACAGACCTGTCAAACACCGGCTTGTAGATTTCACTGTGTATGCTTTGACCCATAGGACAGACATGTATTCCTTCCTTCCAAGTTTGCAGCAATAAAGTCATCAACATAAACAAAGGCAGCAATGAAAGTCTGCAAGATATTCTGCAATACAAACATAAAAAGATCAGTGGTTGTTTACCCCTAGTAGACACACAAGATCCTAATGACTTATAATAGATAAAACATTATAGTAGATGGCACTCTGAGTGAAATACCTTTGAAACCTTAAAATACCTTGAAATACAATTACCTAACCTTGTACAATAATAATTAAGAAGCCTCAAAGGAGCTTGCAAGAATAAACTATGCAAACTGAATGTGTGCCAGAATGTGTAACAGGGCCTTTAAAATGACAAGTATATTTTGGAAACATGGTCTATCTCCTATAACGTCATAAATGCCACCTGGAAGGTTACTGAGTTGGTAAATGACAGACATTGCAATAAAGAAGGAATCTGAATATGAACTAGGCACAGGAATCATTACTGTTGTTACACATGTAGGCCATCATTTCTCTCAATCTTAACACTTTGTGGAGGACATGACTATTGTAGTTAACAACTGTAAAATATAATTTATTAGCGAGAGGATAATTTGACGTAAATGTTATTGTTTATGTGTCTCAGTCTTATTCATTTACTACACCACACATGGATACTCCTATAGTCATTCTGACATCTGTGAATTCTCCCATTTCATAGCCCTTTTCTTATCCAACTCCCTTTTTCCTATTGTTGGGAATGAAAAGTCTGACTTAATGTTAGCACTGGCGCAACAGCACTGACTTGGTAAAGCTAATGTGTCTCAAAATGTTGTCCTGAAACACTTTACTTGTTTGTGCCTGTGAATCCCATGTCCTGTAGGGAAAAGTCTTCTTAGCATTATGAAAATAATTCTGTAGTAATTTCCAAGCTGCCACTTTTGTAGAATGCGTGCAGATAATACCACTGGTAAAACCAACCCTGAGCTATCAACCTGTTGTGGGCTCCAATTTGTAACCCACAACCTCTGCAAGCTTGGTTTAAACTTTGGCAATTCAATATGAAGACCTCTTTATTTTGCCCCCTTTTCACCCTTCATCTAAAATATTCTCCCACACATCTATAACATAAGTGATAAAATTGTATTGCTACATAAATAGGCCCCTTGGTGAAATGTAAAATGACTCTGAAGTTTTTGTGTTCTATACACTTCTCTTTCTTTACCAACTTAACAAAATCTATTTTAGGTTAAAGGAAATCTGCATAGAGATGGCATATACAGAAAGATGACTTCCCATATTGACAAATGTGTTTTGTTGCTGCTTTGTGTATCTGGTTGCCATTTCCTATTTAGGTTGTTGTGTAACTTCTGCTTGGGTTCAGCAGTGCACTAGGCACATCACGTAAAAGGGAACAAATATTAGGACTGTTTTCCTGTATTATGTTTAGTGATTTTTAGTTGATGGTAGGCGCACTTAAACTTTAGATAAGTCTCAAAATCAATTTTTCGGGGTTTTTTTTCTTCCCCCCTCACTTTTGATTAAACCTGTAGAAACAAATGTATTGTTTTTTCCATATAGGCTGACTTTGTAGCATATTACATTCCCAAAAAAATATAAACATAACCTTAAGCAATTTCTCCTACTTCTAGCTATATTATATGGAATATTTTAATAGACATCATGATCAAATGGGTGTTTTTCTATTGATCATCAGTGTTCAACCCAGACATTTTAAGCAATTGTAGGTGGGTGGCAACCCTATATTGTGAATCACCTCTTCAGTAATGACGCAAAAATAGCCGGGTGGTTACTGAAAAGTGCTGGGTGGTGCACCCGGCTAAAAGGGTCCGGGGAGAGAACACTTGTCATTTTTGATCAATATTTGGGCATAACATGAATTGAGTATAGCAACTATGGAGCAGTGTTGCTGGCTGCCAGTGTTTATCATCCAATAAACGTGTTGTAAATGGCATATATGTATATGCCATTTATAGTGTAGACTTTATATTGTAATGTGGATTGTGAAGGGAACATTTCTTTACTAATATTTGGGTTTAAGAGCTAGGGATTAGAAAGCACAACAGTGTCAGATGGAGAAGGTGGCATATTAAACTCTACATGTTCAGTGGCTGTGTTGAGGACTTTTACACTTTTATCCAGTAACAAACTTCTAGCTCCAGTGGAATATACAATCTATGAGGTTGGGATAACCAGTATACAATAAGTTATAAAGAAACAAACTGGTGGCTATTCAGTAGTGGTTGAAGGAGAAAGGAAGATGAGTAGGTGACATTTGAGAGCTTGTATAAATAATATGAGTGTTAACGTGACTAGTAGGAGTGAAGGGGCGGTTAAGGGTTTTTATGTATAAAGTCGAAAATGTAAGTAGGGCAAGCAGTGGATTGATTTTAGGGGCTTAACACAGTACTTTCCTCCCAGCTATGTAACACTTTGCAAATCTGCAAACCTGCTGGGATTTGTAACCATCAGTAGTATCACAAAAACATCTCATGATTAGGAAAGATCTGCACATAACCTAATCATGATTGATATATATACCGTTGTGGGGATCCCGTCCCTATGGTTTATTTATTGAAGGTACAGCTGTACCAATACCAATATGAAAGTGTAGTATTGTAGGAAGGTTAGTTATTCCGTGACTTGCTCCCATTAGTAAATCTGCACTGTCAGGCCTCAAGTGGTTTTATAAGCAAAGTAAACCAGAGTAATGGAATCACCAGGTATTCTTGTGGTAGTTGATGTGAGAAGATCTTTTTTTACAAGGTGAGAATCTTTAGAACCACAAAGCTGTTCAGAAGCAAAGCTGTGTACACCCTAGTTAGACTCCGCTGCACAAGGTGGTGGTGGTGGAAACCACAGCAAAGATCTGAAGATTGCATCTACTACCCCTCTACACAACGCTGTTTACTACTGAACCACAGACAGCTATAATCCTCACACTAAACTCTCCTACTAGTAATCGGCTACACATTCTGCTTTTGGTAAATGTTTTATTTTTTTTGTTTGTTTTTTTTCTTTTCATTTTCTATCAGACCTTCAAATTGAAAAATGTTCTTTTTGTGTTTCAGGGAAGCAATGCGTAATTATTTAAAAGAGCGAGGCGATCAGACCGTACTCATCCTCCATGCTAAAGTTGCACAGAAATCCTATGGCAATGAAAAAAGGTATGGAAGTTATTTAAAACTAAATTTATGGCCCAACACACCTTTTGTTTTAACCTTTTTCTCTTTTGCAGTGTTTCCTGTCCCTACATTAGTTTTTGTTACCTTGTTTTTCACATTCATGTGGCATTCTAGATCATCAGCCAGTGCAGTATACTCTAGGGACTTTGTGTGAACAAAATACATTTCTGGTGAAAACGACCAAACTGCCACTCGTGAACAGTGCAACTTGTAGAATTCTTAGTTTTAAAAAGTCATGCACATTTAGTCATGGATTCAATGATGCAGTATATATCAGTAAAAAAAAACTTACTACAAAAAAATAAATAAATAAATATAAAATAAAAAAATGGGATTGGGCGATTTTTTTTGTTTTGTTTTCCTGCAGCCCACTAAATGTGTCCAAACTAAGTTACCTTCTTTTCTTTGTTTTAATAAGTTTTTTTCAACCACCACTTTTAAGATTCATTGTGCTTCATTTGGAGCTCTGTTCATGTGAAGGGAATATCTTCCACCTGTACTATGAGAGATGTACCCAAAAATCCCAAGGAAATGACTGGTCCTTAGTATTGCTTTGCGGTTTTCTGCAGCTGTTCTTTTCCCCATTCATATATTCTAGAAAAAGCAGGAGAGGTGCAATCAAATCCACAGAATGTGTAAAATATAAGCAGGGGGATAATTGTCTTCCTCTGGCACAACTTTCTCCTCAGTAAGGAGATCAGTGAGCAGAACAACTCTCAAACATTGCATCTAGTGAAAGTTGTTTTTACTGTTTCACATGAAATGTTGAACAAAAGGTAAAATTTTCAGGGTACTGATTTGGCACAGTTATTTCTGATGGCACAAGCAAATTCCAAGATGCTGATGCCAGGATTCATTAGGCTCAAACTGTGAAGGATTGTTATAGAGAGCATGAGGCATCATTTTTACACATGAATTGGCCAGACCTTTGGGAATCCAATGGAATGAATATTGCTGATTATGGTTCTTCAGTTTGGGATCACATAGGCTGCAGTGGTTGGGTCATCATGAACCTAATAGAATACCATTTTATTGCAGGTTTTTGGCATCTTAGTGGATATTGTCTCTATTGTAGATCATTTAGCATGGGTAGATGTTTTGTGGATAATTATGCTTTTGGTCCTTAAATCACATCTTGAAAAACAAATAAAAAGTACAAATCTGGAGTTTGTATGATTTTTAGGAGGTTTTATATGTAAGGTGCCCATGGCTCTTATGGCTCTTATGGGTATAAAAAAGATTCAGCTTGTTCTGTTGGTGTTCTGATCCTCTGGATTTATTACCTCCTGTATTAGGCTGTGTACACCTATAAGACTTTTGTCATTGGAAAAGGTCTTTCATGACTGAAAGATGCATGAACAAACAGTGCCATTCTGCTCTATGTTGAGGGGGGGAGAGAACAAACGGCACCCCACCATGCTCTCTCCCCTTCACTTTCATTGCGGTCCTTTGTCCATGGGTCCGCTGTACACACGTCTGATTCTTGTCTGATACTAACCCTAAAATGATAATCAGACGAGAATCATCTAAAGTGTGTACACAGCTCAGGTGTTTCATTTATTGATATACAACACGTCACACACTTACCTGCATGCTTCTGTCAGGTGTGAGACTGACACAACTGAGACCAAACATCCAGGCAATTTCTGTGTTTTAGAAGGAGTGCCAGTTTGTAAACTTTAATGTCTACTTTAATGCCAGATAGTGGTCAGATTCACTGCACAGCCAACCATCATTTGGCTACAGTTAATGAGGCTAAAAATAATACACAAGTGAATGTTTTTTCACCCTAAATATGTAACTATATGGCAGCCTGAAAAGTTTGAGAGGCATTGCTGCAGCTTTCAGGGTTTTATATAACAGGCTCAGTCGCAAAACTAACACACCAGTATAAATATATTTATTTTCTCAAAAGGTGTCTGTAGTCATTCCTTATCTTTTGTGTTCATTTATGTCACAATTAGGTGGTATGAACCTAAAGAGTCAACAAGGAAAAGTGAAGTTTGTAAATCGAGCAGAAGCAAATGTGTGGCTGTAAAAAGTATGAATCTTGCTTTTGTGCTTGCAGACTGTTACCAGTCTTTTACAGCCTCACATTCCTGGACTTCATTCTCCAACTCGGTCTGCAATAATAATTTTATCCCCTCCTAAACTAATTGGACCATGCTATTTTACTGGAAGTCCGCGGCATTGCAGGCACAGTGAAAAGCTTTATATAGAGAAATTCTAAAATTAAATAGTTTGCTTTGTTAGAAGGATTATTTATTTCACATTACTCTAATTTGGATCTTATTTTTTTGTGCAAAGCATTTCTTAATGGTCTGACCCCCGGGGACATATTCACTCATTCAACCTCACCGCCTTGAAATTCCACAGCTCTGTTTAAATGGTTCTTATTGAATGTGTTTGTGTGAGCTCAGCGGCCTCTGGAGCATTGTGTCTGCACTGTAAAAAGCTGAACAGTATCATCTCGCTACATTTTTTTTTCTTCTGCACAAGGAATGAGAAGCCAACTTTTTTTTTTTTTCCAGTTCACTTGTAGTTAATTTTCAGAAAAGGGCTGACATGAATACTTCAGCATTAAAAAGCTAGGATACAATGTGGCTTTTACAGGGAGCATCCTATTTTTTTTAGTATTTAATTCTAACATTTCATGGATTGTTGTGTTGCAACAGCTAAAATCTTGTCCGTGTGTTTTTTTTTTTTGTTTTTTGTTTTTTTTTTTAATAAGTAGAACCACTTTAAAAAAAATTGGGGTCATGCAGGGCTTTATTGCAGAAAGAGACAGATAATGTGCTTTCTGCAGTAAGTATTCTTACCTCCCAGATTGCCAGTGTATCCACAGCTCAGTTTTGCAAGGATACACGGTAATTCCGGCTTCCTCACCTCCGTGCGCCTGCGTAGGGGAGAGATGTAATTCCTTCCAATCATTGCTGATTGCAAAGAAGAAAGAAGACTGTGGTGCCTACGATGGAATGGGGACAGGTTATTAGTATCCATTAGGTTTAAACAAAAAAGGAAAAACGTAAATTTGAAAGTTTTTTTTTTTTCTTTTTTTTTTTTCTTTTACAACTAAAAATGTTTTCCCTAGATAAAAGAATTTCCACAATTGATTTGACCTTTTTTTTTGTTATATAGTTTCAGCCTCTCCAAAAAAAAAAAAAAAAATTATTTTTGATTTATTAAAGCTTTCCACAACTGGAGAAGATAGTCTAGAACAGCTTTGATAAATCCGCTCTATTTAGATGGGCTGCCTGATGGGTACATAGATTTTATCTGGACGTTCTAATTCTTTCCTCAAGTAGCACATTTACTTAATTCTTTGGCAATGTTTGAAATGTCATGTTTTTTTTTTTATTTTTTGGGTTTGTTCTTTGGTTCATTCTAGACTGACAAGAACATGGCCAGTGTTCAGGTTTAGCACAGGCCGTGATGCTTCATAAAAGTCCAGTGCAGTGTTCTCCCCGGCCCCTTTTAGCTGGACGTGCCACCCGGCACTTTTCAGTAACCACCCGGCTGTTTTTGGGTGGTTACTTAAGAGTTGGGTCACAATACAGGGACTGCCACCTGCCTCCAATTTCTTCCCACCCGGCTTAAAAAAAATTTCTAGGTTGAACACTGCAGTGGCATTACATTACAATCCTGCTATGCGTTATGGCTTTTTCACACAGTCCAGTTTACACCACCAATTTTATCTCTTTAAAGTCTTTTTACTTCATAGGAATTTTTTAAGTACTTTATTTTCAATAGTCACGTGCACTGCAAGTACTTTATATCCTTGACCCAGGACAATTCTCAGCTTGGGAGATTTGACATAACATAAAATCAGCTTGCCACATACCGGTTCCAGATCAGGGACCTTAGACAAACTAGACAGCCAGTATTTTTTGAAGCGGGCAGGAATAGCAGCTTTCGTATTTTTTATTTTTAAAGCTTTCCTTTAATAATACTCATTGAATGACAATGTCACACAGTTGACTTTTTAAATGTACACTTTTAAAGTTCTCTA
This sequence comes from Pyxicephalus adspersus, assembly GCF_032062135.1. NCBI lineage: Eukaryota > Metazoa > Chordata > Amphibia > Anura > Pyxicephalidae > Pyxicephalus > Pyxicephalus adspersus. The sequence goes on along the minus strand of NC_092860.1, from coordinate 130,449,589 downwards.
CTAAAGGACTGAATTCAGAAAACAGAAAAGCATGCATTATTGGCTGAACTAATTTTAACAATGATGGCTGAAGACCGCTTGTCTTCTATGAAAAATGGTAAATGCATGTCTTATAGTTTAGTAAATGGAAAATGTTGACACTTAGGGCTTTGTATAAAGAAGCTTTAATTGTATAGATCTGTATTTGTTATTCTTTTATTAAAATAGATGTTTTATTTATTAAATACATTTTGTTTTTGTTTTTTTTAGGAATTCTTCCTACAATGTGCTTTTCTGGTATATAGTTGTCATTTGAACAAGTTTGCCATCTAGTGGGGTGTAGGGGTATTGACGGTGTTCAATTTTTGGTTTACTTCTGTCTAGAGATGATCATTTATGGTATATCGGGTGTCAAACTCAAATACTCGGAGGGCCAAAATTTAAAACTTAGACAAAGTCGCAGGCCAACCTTGAAATTTATTGAAAAAATTTAGGAAGTTTTTCCTTCTCATTAGATATAAACCCTTTTCATATGTAAACAAAGAAGTTTTGTTTTACATTTCATCTGGAACTAGCCTAAAAAAGAGAGAGGCATAATAATGTTTTTTTAATTTTATTTAAGGAAAAATCTTATGCCTCTTTCTCTATTTATGGCCTTCTAAATTAAATTTCAATGGTAACCTTTTTGCACAGGCTAACAATCTTCTATGAAAATCCAACCATTCCAGTCCATGCCTTGGAGTAGCAAGGAAAATTACAGCTGAGGGGGGAGTGCTGGAAATGCCAGACGCGGCCAATGCGGGGCTAAATCTTATGAGTGGCCCGCCGAGGAAACTCCCTGTTCATTGAAATAGCGCCGCTACTAAAATTCCTGGCATTATTTGCGTCTATAAAACAGTCCAATGCGGGGCCACGCATAGGCAGAGAACCCGCTGGTCTATAGATGCGAGTGATGTCGGGAATTGTAGTAGCAGCGCTATTTCAATGGAATGGCGGGCCAGCTGCTGTTCATATTTAAATTTCCATCGGGG